>NW_024354875.1:6047485-6071002 GCF_902729225.1 Pteropus medius
CTTTTACAAATGCCTTCTTTTTTAATTTTTGGACTTCTTTTTTAAGTGTAGGACAAATATAAATCAGATCTGTCACCTTTCAGGGTATCCATTTATTAATTTATTTATTCAATGGCATTTTTGAACAGCAGCTACATCCTAGCCACCATGATAGGTGCCAAAAATAAAAGAATGAGCAAAACATGATATTCACCCTCGGCAAAATCCAACAGAAAGAAATAGAGCGAGTAAACATTGGTGATTGTCATTCTAGCTATTAAGCCCCGCTTAGGCCTTCCAAACAGAACTCTAGCTGAGTGTAAATCCATTCCTCTTATCAGTGAGTGGGCAAGTGAAAATTCTTGCCAATGAGACATGGAAAGAGAAATGCTGGAAGCTTCCCCTATACTCCTCAGAATGAATTTCTAGAAGCTCGCTTTTGTTTTCCTCTGTGATATTGTTTGTGGATTATGTGCCTGGAACTGCTGCATCTAAGTCCCTCCCAGCCTGAGAATGAAGCTAATCCATGGGGAGGTGCAGAGCCGAGAGCGGCACAGGGAAATGGGGCCAGAGTCAATGGATTAAGACAACTGAAAATCTATCTTATGTCTGGGCTTCCAATTATGGAAGTCAATGAATTTCTTTTTTATTTAAGCCAATTTGAGTTGGGTTTCCTTGTACGTGCAAACAAAATTGTTTGATATACTTCTACCAACAACTCTTCCGTGAGAAGATCTATGGTTTGTGCTATTTTTTTAAGTCAATAATAGTGACATGTAATGCCACAAACATTTCATGACATTTGCCTTAAGTGCTTCTGCTTCTCTGTTAAGACACTTGAAGTCATCGGACACTTTCTCCTCTCTCTTTGCCCTTGTATTGCATTTTTTCCCCCTTATTTACAGCTAATTTAATCTAAACTACAACACGAGAAATATAAGGTAGACATAGGAAAGTTTTTCAAAATATGATTGTTTCTATAAGCATATTTTCAGTTACAAAAATTATTTTCAGTAAAAATATATTTAAAAATAAAGCTTGGATGCATTCATCTGACACATCTTAAGGATAATTCCACTGAACCAAAGCTATAAAGAGTGGACACAGGTATAGTAGACAATCTCTCAGGAGCAGTTCTAGCCCTAGGAGCCTATAAATCATGGCTGTTTGTGTAGTAGGCATAGCAGAAATGTTAGCTGAGCTTAACTCACTACTATCCTCAGTAGAAAAAAGGCTGAATGTGAAAAATATGGGAATTTAGTGTGGTTCAATTGAGAAATGGGGATCCATCACCTAAAAGACTAATTCTGAGTATCTTCTGATCTTGAACTAGCTGTGGCTTTGGTTTTTCCTTCATCAGTATTTATATCTCAAATGTAAAGAATGTTCTGTGAACAAGCTATCATAGATTCAGAAATAAGAGGGAGGAGAATATTCCAGAACTGATTTTAGGAAAATCGTGTTTGCTTTCTGGTCCACATAGAGATCAAATGAGGATAATAGCATAGGATCCCATCCTGCCCACCATCTCTAACCTTGCTTGTCCTTCACTGTGAGGAGCAGCCAAGTTCCCACACTGGGGTGCAAAAAAAAAAAAAAAAAGAATAGAGGGCCTGAAGTTCTCAATGCTACATCTACTAGCCATTTGAAACAGGTGATCATTTGTTTAATGACCAAAGTCTATCATTTAACATTAGGAGAGTAGAGACACTGCAGAAAATGGAGCAACAAAATGTCAAAATTTTTTTTTAAAAAATTAATTTCTGAAGTGTTTAATTAAAATGCATTAAGGATAAAATCCTGTAATGTTTATGATTTTCCTTTGAAAACAAAATACTTATTTTAATGTAGGTAAAAATATTTAAATTTTACTCATGATAGTCCACGTTGCAAAGTAAAGCAAGTGATGACAATTCTATTTAGATATTTTTTATCCTTTGCTATTATATTTCTAAATGCAAGAAGAGATTGCCTTTTTCAAAGTATAATTGCTGGTTCCTCTAGCACTGGTAATGGGGCACAAGATCTGCTGAGTATTTAAAGGGTGCTTTTGGGGCTCTTGTAGTATTCACAGATTTAATAAACAGAAAAATATTCAACATTTCTGACTATGATAATATTACCTTATAGTTCTGTGATACTTTTTGTGTGTTTATAACACATCTTTGAATGCATTATCACATTTTATTTTTTACTTCTCTGTGAGATAGATCTCATCATACTAATATTAAAAGATATGAAAAGTGAATATACAAAGAATTTGAAAACTTAACAATTAGCAAATTAAAACATGGAACTTGAACTCAAGTTTTCTGAATGCCAGATACTTTTAAATAAAATGTTATAAAAACCCTGATCATCCTGAAGACCATCGCTGACCAAGGGCCCTCTCTGAGGAATTCCTCTGAGGAATATCAAAGTGACACAGTAATCCTGCCCCCTCTGCCCTGCTCTATGTGTCCTCCTAGTTCTCATCCCTTCTAACATCTGTATCATTTTCTTATGTATCATATTTTTGTCCCCCACCCGCCATGAGAATGTAATGGCAGGGGCTGGAACTTTTGTATGTTTTGTTCACTGAGGGGTCACAAGTGCCTACCTAGAGCGTAGGACTGACTCATCTCCCATAAGCCCTCTTCACCATAGCTCCCCGCCCCCATCTCAGTTGATGGCAATTCTAAGCTTTCAGTGGTGCAGATCAAAAACAATGGAGGTGTCCTTGACTCTTTTTATCTGTTACACCCACATCTAATTGGTCAGGAAGTCTTTTTGGCTCCACCTTCAAAATAATTGCTCAATAATTTCATGTTGAAAGAAGGACTGAATGATCTTTGTGAAACCGGATAATAACATGACCCAATCCCAATAAAATACCATGACTTAATCCTAATATATCTAATTATTTCACACATCCCACACATTGATATCTCATTAATTACATGCATACATATGGGTAATCATTCTAAATATTAATTTTGAATCTACTTTTGTCTAGTTTGACTTCTACTTTGTATTGACTTCATTACCTTCTTAAGTGCAGGGACCGCGTATAAGATATTTTATAAATCTTATAGGTCCAGTTCAGTTCTTCTGGCTATGATGGCTCAGTAAGGTGGTGGTAATATAGATGGTGATTTCACAATTGGCAGTCAAAACCAGAACTCAGAGCTCTTAAGATCCTATTTAAAAATCAATCCAATTTAATAAATCTTCATTGTATGACTATACTAGGAATTCTACTGGATATTGAAGAGAACAAAATACATAACTCTCAAGATACATATTATCTAATAGAGAACACGGTCATTTAAACAAATAATTCTAATACAGTATGTTGTGATACATGGAATAACAGCCTTGATACAAGATGAAAGTAATTTGCCCCTACAAACCAGAGAAAGGCAAAGGCATGTCAGAATTCATCAAGAATACAGTGCATGGGAAAAACATCCCAAACAAGGAAAAATTGACCAGGACTTTTTATTTGTTGTTCAGCTTCCGTTCTTTATTAGTGATGCTGCTTCTGTCCATAACAAGGCAGGTGGGAAGGGAGGATTCGATTCGTGGACCCGAACATATCCATTAGGTAAAAAGTTAGATTGAACTCTTTCCAAAGTCTCTTGCAAAACTTTGATATATAATGACTCAAATGGTCCAAAAAAGGACTTCATTAATTTAGTCAAGTTTTGACTCATAGAATGCTTTTGGCAAGGTTTGCATGAATAATAAATACAATTTTATGTGTCTGATGCCAAAACTGAAATATTAATAGACTGTGTTAAGGTTTAAATCTAGTCATAAACATGTCTCCAAGATAAAATGCAGGAGAATTAGGAGAAAAAATAATCTGGACCTATTTCTTTCTGTGAACCATTAGAACTGCAAACTGCTACAATCTGTCTTTGTATTTTCCTTGAAAGTAAAATTATGAAACAACAAGGAACAAAATTGCCTGTACCTATACAATAGCCTGGATATAATTCTGTTTTAAGAAATTTTAACTACTTCTCATGTAAACATTTTCTTCTAGAATTTGTAAATTAGTCTAGGCATTGCTTTTCCAACAGTTATGGGTAAATATATTTACATCTTCACAAAACTAAAAATTGATCACAAATTACATTTTCTTGCTTCTCTTGACTTTTTTAAAGCTATTCTTGAAAACAGAACTGTATTTGAGTACTGTCTTTACTACAAAGTAGGCAATTATTTCTGAGAGCGTCTGTTTCTCTACTGGAAAGTGGAAAATAGCAAGCTTTGCCTTATCTCACAAGGTATTTGTAAGATCCAATTCAGATCTGAAAGCACATCATAAATACTAAAACATTATATACAAACAAAAACTTGTATATGAATGTTTAGAGCATCATTATTCATAATAGCTAAAAAGTGAAAATAACTAACTTAAATGTCCATCAGCTGATGGATGGATAAACAAAATGTAGCATAGCTGTACAATAGAATGTTATTTAGCCATAAAAAAAGAATAAAATGCTGATACGTGTTACAACACGGATGAACCTTGAAAACTTTGCACTAAGTGATAGAAGCCAGCACAAAAAAAGCCACATTTTTATGATTCCATTTACATGAAATGTCCAGAAAGGGTAAATTCACAGACAGAAAGTGGTTTCAGGACTGGGGAAAAGAGGACTCTGGAGTCACTGCTAATGGGGACGGGATGATGAAAATGCTCTGAAGTTAGGTCATGGCGATGGCTAAACAACTCTAGGAATGTACTAGAATCCTTGAAGTGTAAACTTTAAAAGAGTGAATTTATAGTATAGGAATCATATCTCAATTTTATAAATTATACAATACAAATATGATATACAAATATTTAATTATTATTGTCATTATTTAGGAATCTCTTTATTTCCAGACATTAATGGTGCTTTTCTGAGAATATGCTATAGTTCCCTTTTTCTCCTTCGAAATATCTCTAAACAAAGTAATAAGCTGCCCTGCCAGGCTTCTGGACAATAACTGAGGACTTAAGCAATTAGGATTTAAAATAAAAGCAGGAATTAGGGGCAGAATTGGAGTTTGTAAACGTGATCACGTATAACAAGTGCCCTCAGGGGCTTGATGTGTTGTGACATCATTTTTTACTCAAAGTCTCACTCAGTGCTTATTCTGACTCAATCATTTCACCAAAGGAATGTTGGTGTGTGTGTGTGTGTGTGTGTGTGTGTGTGTGTGTGTGTTGAAAATGTGAAGATAGAATACACAATTTGACCAAAGCTCTTGCTTTTCTGCCACTACAGTTCACCAAGTTCTTACTATTTCCATGTGTTCGAAGAATTTTTTAACTTTTAGAAATTTTAATTTAAAAAAAGTCCTTAGCAGAGGGGAGGGGAGAGGGGAGGTAGACGGGGTAAAAAGGGTCAAATAGGTGGTGACGGAAAGAAATCTAGCTATGGGAGGTGAACACACAATGTAAATATACATGTGCCTTACTATTAAAATGTACAGCTGATGACGACAAGGTGGCCGAATGGTTAAGGCAATGGACTGCTAAAATGTACAGCCGAAACTTATCAAATTTCGTTAACCAATGTCACCATAAAAAATAAATAAAGTCCATAGAAGATAAATAATAAAAAACATATTAGAATTTTCATTAAAACGATATAATATCACCACCCCAAATGTCACATCATTAATTTTCTATCCACAAACTATTTTCAAACCAAATGGAATATAAACTTATTTAGTTTAGTAATTTTGTAAGAACAACTTACAAAACATACATCACACCGAAAAATCATATGAGTCTCATAGAGAATTAATTTGTTATTGCACTGATTATTATTCTTTTTACCACCTGAAGGAATAGCATGGAACAAGAAATGCAAAAATAATTGAAAAATAATTTCTTTGAGTATAAGTATAGATATAAAAGTAAAAACATTTAAAATCATTTTCATTGTTTTTAGTATATAAACACGAAAAGAAGAGGCTATGGAGAGTCGTAAGTAGCAGCTGTCTCAGTAGATGATGAGCGGTCTTGGCTTCTTTGTGCTCAGCTGTATTTTCTGACTTTTCTGTAATAAAGGTGTAATAAAAGATGAAGCATATTATAAAAGTTATTTATAAATAAAAACACTGTCATTGTTTTAGTTAAATTTTACCAAAAGATGTCCTTCAAAATAAAACCAGCTTCTCCATGATTTTAGGAAGACTGATAAAAATTCCAATTTGAGAATTTGAAGTCAAGAGAAATTTGGTCAGACTAAGCAAGGAACATACAAAGCAAGTCTTTTCAAAGATAGAAACTTAAGTCATTTATGTTGTTTGACTAGATTTTTCCTTTTTCAGCTTTTTGGTGGTCATTGGGGACTCAGCCTAAATTACAGAATGCTTTTTGAGAAATGTTTTTTTCTCATTTTAAACTGATGTTTTCCAAATAATCTGTAATTAGAACACTGTATGCAATGCTTCAAACTCGAACATAGGTTATTCCTGGGTCTCCAGCTCGCTGACCACAGATCTTGAAACTTGCCAACCTCCATGATCACATAAATCAATTTCTTATAATATATAACTTTTATTATTTACTATTTATAATTAATCCTCTTATTTAAGAGATATATATCTATATCTCCATCCATCCTTTTGGTGCTGGTTCCTTGGAGAACTCTGACTAACTGATACATACCAGATTCAAGGAAATATGATCCCAGAGAAGATGAAAAACCCAGATCATGCTATTTCTCAACTCTTAGAAGTGGCCTCTCCCGATAAAAAAGTGTATCAGGACTAGAAAAATGATTTAGACACACACTCTAACACTTTTACTGGAACCATCACTGAGAAATCTGGCTATGTTAGCTTTATTTTTCTTATTTGTGTCACATATTTTTAAACGAACCTCATATTTGTCTTATAAAATGGCAGCTGGTGCTTACTCTGCTTCCTTCCATCTGTGTATATGGGCAGATATAAATTATATACAAAGATTTGCTTACAAATAAACAGATTTGCTAGACCATGAGAAGAGACTGATTTTCTAACACTTTATCCTTCCAGCCGTGGCAGATAACTGCAACCACAACGGAAAACACATGCGTTGTTTTGCAGGTGAGCTGTGGGTTAAAATACCAGCCAAGCAGTAGTTGGGGTAGATGTATCAGGACTGAAAATTGTCTTTGCTCAATTCAGTTGCCATTGGCAAAGGAAGGTTTTTAATAAAATCTCAAAATCTGTAGATCTTCCTGACACTGGAGTAGGGGAACAGAAGAATATCACGAAAAAGAGTTTATCTTGCCACTCATGAGGGAAGTCGAAGACATGAAAATATTTGGGAAATGGGTAATTTTTTAAGGGGGAGCTTGATTTAAACTTGATTTAAACTTTCAGAAAAAGGAACAATTTCATGCTAAAGGTGGTAGGTAGCTAGCCATGAGCGACAGGGGGAACAAAGAAATAGGGGTCCAGCCCAGAGACAGCCCAAAGAACACCTCAATGGTAGTAAAATTCTAGGTACGCACATGCGCATTAGGCAAAGAGTTATATAGCAGCCAGGTGTCAATCAAAATGATCTCACTTGCCAATCACCTAGGAATGCCTTTGGAACCACCCCATCACGGCCCAAATATAAGGCAGAAATTCCCACTTCTGGGCCCTTTTCTTTTGCCCTCTTGTTGTTACGGTTGTTATTACAGTGCTCTGTTGCAGCTCTCATCTCTGGGACCATGTGCCTCCTTGGCGCATGCTTTGTCTTTATCCATATGCCTTTTTGGGGCATTCTTTGTCTTTCTAAAATATACTTTTAATAAAACTATTAAATCTCAATGACCTGTGATTCTTCGCTAAGGGAAAATGCTAACTACACTTTTGCACAGTATTATCTCTCTCCCTCCTCCCTGCTGTTGGGGCCACATGGAACACTGATTGGCCCCAATGGTGACAAAGAGGATAAAGAGGTAAAGGAAACATGCAAATGAGTACACATGCAAATAAATGGACAGCAGAAATTTTAACATAGCAATACTTTTCTACACATGCCTCATTTGACACTTACATCTCCATGAGGATGTGGTAACGGTTCTGTTTTACAAATATGAACTGTGAGGGTTGGAGGTTTCAGTCATTTTAGAATCCTAGACTCCAAATCTGGGCAACACACACACTGTCATCGTGTTTCAATGTTCTGTTTTTCCTGGCCATTCTCATTGCGCTCATTACCTTCCACGCAACTCCAAGACAATACTCATTGTGTTCTTCCCAATAAAAGTACATTATGGTATAACCCACGGAGTAGACTTTTTCTCTCTCTTTGTCCCTCTGAGATATTCACTATCTATGCAATGATTCATTATGGAGTAGACCATGATGAGGTCTCCGTGTGACTGACTAGGAAGGAAAAAGAGGGCTGTCCCCACTGCCTCTTACAGTCACTGCCTCGTACCTTTGGCTGAACCAACCTTGCACAGTATTGCTTAAAGAATTAAGCCAAAGCTTGCAAAGAAAACAAAAGATGAGTAGAAGAACTATTTGGTACATAGGGCTTTTTTTAATTTGAACTCGAGGGCCTTTAGGTGACACCTCCACTCACCACAACCCCCAGTGTCTTACACTTGGCTGCCCCTGACATCTGGGCTGCGTCTGTGGCCCCTAAAGGCATTTGAATCTGTAGCTCCTGCAGCAGGTCTGTACCTCCAGGTCACAGGTGTTCCAAAGCTGTACCAAATAGGGAGTGTAGGGAGATGGTGGTGTGATTAAACCTGGCACCCCTAATCGAGATGCTCAGTCTTCTTAAACCTTACTCTGGCTAACATTTCTCACTACCCTGAGCAGGGGGATTAGCTCCATGAGGAAACATTTCAAGCTTTCAGAGGGATGTCCTGCCTGGGTCTCTCTTTTCTTCTATCTCCTCTCTCTCTCTTTAACCCCTTCTTTCCCTTCTAATATTCCCTTTCCTTATCTTTCCCAGCACTTCTCACCCCTCCTTAAAGAATTAATCCAGTAACTAATCTACAGTTCCAGGCATTGAGTGCCAGTGATGATAATAATAACAATAGTTAATATGGATAGAGTTTACACCATGTATGTAACATAATGTGCTAAGTGCTTTAGTATTTTATATGATGCTCAAGGAACTTATGAAACCTATTTTACATCGGAAGAAGCTGAAGTTCCAGGTACAGCATGACATTCACTGTGCCACCAGGCTATGGGATGCCAATCCAGACCACCTGTCCTGGACTCTCAACCACATTACCTCTTCCGTATCTTCTGTTTTAAAGAGGAGAGAACTGAGCTTTTACTCAGGATATGAAAGTCTACCCAAAGAAGGGGAAGGACTGGGGAGAAGGGGAGGCAGAAGACAGAGAAAGCGGGAGTCTCTCTCTCAGGCTGCAACAGCCCCCACTTACCCTCTCCTATACCTTCTCTGTCCAGAAGCAAAACCAAATACATCCACCAACTTATAAAAATAGTCCCGGGGATGTAAGGTACAGCAGAGGGAACATAATCAATAATATTGTAATAACTATATATGGTGCCAGGTGAGCACTAGGCTTATCAGGGCGATCACTTTGTAAGGTATATAAATGTCTAATCACTGCCGTATACCTGAAACTAATATAACTGTAATTGGAAAATAGATTTCAAAAAATACATCCATCAACTCAAAGACTCATTTCCTTCTGAAGCTTGGTCTGGAGTCTAGAATAGGAATTCATATTCTTTCCATTAACTTAACTTCGACTTTATTTCTTGCAAAATTAATATCTTAGTCTTATTAGGCCAAAAAGCATCCACCCTTTTCCCCAGATGGCAGCATGAAGCGCCCCATGTGAACCTGACAGTGAGTAATACAAGGCCTAAATCACCTTCCCCAAGAGGAGAGGCGAAGAGGGAAAAGGAGAAGACGTAAGGAAGAGACTCAAGGTTTCCTTTCGTAGTTTAACATTACGTCTTTAAAACTCTACATAAAAGGAGAAAAGAGGCTCCCAGAAAATGCATCCTAATATTGGATCCTAGGGATCCAGAAATACCTACAGATCTCAAATCTCGTTCTGTCCTTGTGCAACACACGAGGTTGGCTTTTTTTTTTTTTTTAACAGTGACAGGGACTCTGTGGGCCACTGAAGAGAAGAAGAGAGGCCTGTTAAGTGACCTGAGCCTCCTGTGACCAGAAAGTCACAGGATGGTAACCACAGAGGCTTATAAAAGTAAAATAAATGACTAAGAGAAATAAATAAGGCATACGTGCATTTGTACATTTGTAATGTATTCAGGGTTAAAACCCATTCGAAGCTAATTAACAGACTAACTGAATTGCCCGGAAATTGTTATTTAGTATGGGTAACATAATGCGGTATGTTAAATACAACTATCGTTGACACTAGAGGAACTTTTTTTTAAGAAGGGGGGAGAAATTATGCCTTAGAGCATTCATTTTTTAATCTCTTTACCATCTGTTTGGGTGAAAGACTACATAAAGGCTGGTAATCACTATTATCACTAATTATCTGTCACTAGAAATCTTTTTTAGTTTACCATTAGCATTAAATTTGAAGCAAGAAGCAAGCTTATTAAATCCTAAACTAGATTTTTATTCTCTATAGAGACATGTAGTTTACAAAACCCCTTGGATGTTCTAATGTGGACTCGTAAGTCCAAAAATATAGGACCCAAGCCAACTCTACCTCTGTGCATGGAACAGTCTGTGCAGCCCTCAGAGCTGGAAGGCTGTATAATCTGGGCTCAGACAGGTTCTGGACTAGTTAGGTTCTAGCTGGGTAGCCAGTTACCAGGGAGACTCTGTTAATAGAGGTAAGAGCTGGAGGAGACTACTCCCGGTGTGAATGTCAAAGGCCTTACAACTCCAAGATTCAGTGATTCTAGTCCCTGAAAGAGAAAAGTAATACGTGTTCACTGGATAACAAATAAAACTCTCATTCATTTACCTTGCTCCATTCACACAAATGTTTGTCACCACTCGGGTCCTTCCATGGACCCGAGTGGTGACAAACATTTGTGTGAATGTTTCTGTTGTTTGTAGTTGTAGGGGAGCAGCTATTAGCTTCTTGGCTTGATTTTTTAATTGTTTTCTAGTGATCTACTAACTTTATTTTTTAAAGTTGAGATATAGATATTCTAAACTTTTCACTAGCTGACTAAGCAAACTCGTATTCCAATGGCTTTATGCCCAATTGTTCATTTCATGGCCTGACTTCTCTCTAAACGCACTGTAAAATCAAATTAACCTGATACTTGACTTGGGAGCCCAGGAGCCAAAGAATATCTTCTAGAAAAACAGGATAGCTTTCTTCCATGATGGGTCCTCAGAGATTACAGAATCCTATAAAGTCTAAACACTTTGACCTACTGCTTAATGCCCTTGACAACCTGATACCCTCCTATATATCTGTCCTTATTACCTAATTGTCACCTACATGAACTTTGGGCTGCAATAAATCCAGACTGTGTAATAACCCTTGAACTTCAGAGTTTAATGAATCTAGAAAATTTACTAACTATATATGAAATACCTTTGCTCTGTACCTTTGTTCATGCCAATTTCTTCCATAGTCTACTCACACTTCGTATATATGTTTTCAGAAATGTGTCTTCTCAAACTCCCTTTCCTGAGAACTACCACCATCCCCACCCCGCCGACTCCCCACGCGCCTCCACACACACGTCACTAGGGCTGCTAAAAGATGAGTGTAGGTGACTGTGTTTTTATTATGTGTTTCCATTCCTACTCTAAGCTGAATGAATCATATTAGGTGCATAGCTGACCCAAACAGGAGCAGTCAGATTTTTTTTTTTTTCCTGGAAATCTAGCATTAACACACTGAGTCAACATTGAAAGCTATGTAAAAGCTTATCTAAGTCTATTCATAAGTCAGTACCTTGTCAACACAAAGCCATGTTGTGGAGCGTCAGAGACCAAGAGTAAGCAAAGAAAGTCAGTTTGTCCAACGGAAGAGAGCGTGCTTGCGAAATTATGCACAGAAGAAGAATTACACAGCCACTGAAAGGAAAAGCAGCTGCGGTCCTCGGCAGCTCCCAGTTTGCAGCTCCATTCCCAGCTGTAACTCATTTATGTGAGAGCCCTACATCCTAAAAATAAACCTCTTCTTCAACTGGAATGAATTCAAGTGGGTTTCTGTCCCTTACAACCACTGAGTTTGCCTTAAAAAATTACCCCCACTCGGATGACAACTTTCCCATGATATTTTTCTGAGTCATCCCAGTTGGAACAATTCTTGCCTTGCCATGCTACCTTGTTGTGACCTGCCTGCTTCTCTATTCTCACTGCCTTCTAGTCACTGCACCCCTCCTAGAGGCTTAACCCTCACCCTGAGCCCTGGGGTAGATTGTGCTTTGTTATCTGAGGAAACGGCAGAAGCCCTAGTTGAGTTGTCAAGCACTGCCCTGATAGGAATTAAAGCAGTCAGACTGGAGCTTTTTTTCTTTGACCAAACTCCCATTTTTGTCTTCATTTTGATAATTTGGCCTACGAGATCTTCCTGAATTGATTCTACCTTGACCAATGATTTCCTGAAAGTCCAGTTCTAAGGCAGGGGCTCTCGCTCACCTCCCTAATCTTGGGAACCTCTTGGTTTTAGAGCAGTTATTCTCCACCATCCCGGTGATGTTGCCCCCAGGGCACATTTGGCAAGATCTGTTACCGCAACCAAATGGGGGAGGGGATGCTGCTCTCACCTGGTGGAGACCAGAGAGAGATGCGGATCCAAAATGTGAATGATGCTGAAGTTGAGAAACCTCATTTTAGAGTACTGGGTAAATGTCGCTGAGACATTTAACAACTCTATGCTTCAGAATTTCTCTCTGTAAAAATATAGATATTTCTCATTAGGGTTGTCACAGTACCTAAAACAGTGCCCCTGGAGCCTTTAGTACTTTGTCATAATTACGTTTGTACAATGAAAAAATTTTTTGTTAAATGATTATGCTGTTATCTAACTATTCCTTCCTTATTCTGTGCATACTTTGGGGTTGGAAAAGTTCTTGGCAGTGATGAATTCCATGTCTACTCCTCGAAACTCTCAGGATTCTAAGGGCTTTGATCATATTTTTCTTTTGATTTTTTTAATAAGTTTTTTTAATAAAATTATTTTACGGTGATAAAATACACACAATGTAAAATTTACCATCTTAACTACTTTTAAGTGTACGGTTCAGTGGTATTAAGTACATTTATATTATTGTGCAACCATCACCATCATTCATCTCCAGAACTCTTTCTGTCTTGCCAAATTAAAACTCTGTACTCACGAAATAACTCCCCACTTCCTCCTCCCCCCAACTCCACTTCTCTCTCCCCAACCCCACTTCCTCTTCCCCCTAACCTCTGGCAATCACCATTTTACTTTCCGTCTCTATGAATTTGACTACTTACTCTAGCTACTCGTGTAAGTGAAATCATAGACTGTTTTTGTGTCTGCCTTATTACACTTAACATAATATCCTCCAGGTTCATCCCTGTTGTAGCATGTATCAGCATGCCCTGCATTTTTAAGGCTGAATAATATCCTATGTTATGTATATATCACATTTGGTTTTTATGTATATACCACATCTTATAAATATACCACATTTATTCATCTGTCAGTGGACACTTGGGTTGATTCCACAATTTAACTATTGTCAATAATGCTATGATGAACATGGTTATACAAATATCTCTTCGAGACTCTGCTTTAAATTCTTTGTGGTATGTATACAGAAGTAGAATTGTTGGATCATACAGTAATTCTCTTTTTAATTTTTTAAGAAATTGCCATATTATTTTCCACAGAGCAGAACCTTTTACATCCCTACCAACAGTACACAAGGGTTTTGATCTCTCCATGTCCTCACCAACACTTGTTATGTTCTGGTTTCGTTTTGTTTTGTTTTGTTTTGTTTTGTTTTGTTTTGTTTTGTTTTGTTTATAGAAGCCACCCTAATGGGTGTGAATTGGTCTCTCATTGTAGTTTTGATTTGCATTTACCTAATGATTAGGGATGTTGAGCATCTTTCCATGTGCTTATTGGTTTTTTGCATATATTCTTTGGAGAAATATCTACCCAAGTCCTTTGCCCATTTTTTAATTAGGTTGTTTGGGGTTTTTGTTATTGAGTTTTAGGAGTTCTCTACATATTCTGTATTTTATTACCTTATCAGTCATATAATTTGCAAATATTTTCTTCCAGTTTGTAGAGTTCCTTTTTACTGTTAAGTGTCTTTTGATGCACAAATGTTTTCATTTTCATGAGGTCTAATTTGCTTATTTTTTATTGTCTGTGCCTTTAGTGTCATATCCAAGAAATCGTTGCCAAATACAATGTCGTGAAGCTTTTGTCCTGTGTTTTCTTTTAAGAGTTTTATAGTTTATTCATATTCTCCTCTTGATTTGTTCTTAAAGCTTTATTTCCCCATATAAAATCTGCAGCCTAAACATGTCCTGGGTAAAATCCACACAGATGTGTCACTCATGTGCAAAACTCAAAGATAATTAGCTATTATGTCTGTGTGTGTGTATGTTTGTGTGTGTGTATGTACACCCAGGTACTCACAGACATGTTTTATGTTATCACGTACTGCAGAAAACAGAAAAACCATATAACATCAATACAGGAAAATATGTGTATATTAAAGTAGTCTTATGACTAAGCAAATAAACCCCAAAACATATAGCTAGCTGTTCAAACAAAAAGGTTTTGGGTTTTTTGTTTGTTTGTTTGTTTTCTGTTTTGCTTATGTAACATCCAAAATAAATATTTCCAATTGATGGCAGGCTCTCTTACAGTGATGATTCAAAGACCCATGCTCCTTCCTTCTTGTGCCACCTTTAACAGGCTGCATGTTCACTTGCATCGAGCTGATAAAAAGGGGCAGAGAGTGGAGAATCTATAGCTGCTTCTTAACCATCTTGGTTTGGAAGTGGCATACATAATGTCTGCTTCGACAATACCTAGTCACCTGGCCCTTCCTAAATGTAAGGTAGCTGGAAAATAAAGTCCCTGGTAGAAAAGCTGCTTTCCAGTGATTTCTCCATCCTTGCATTGTCCAATATGGTAGCTGCTTGTCATCAGGCCCCTGGAATGTGGTTTATCCAAACTGAATTGTGCCATAAGTGGAAAATGCACACCAGATTTTAATGACATAGAATGACAATAAGAATATAAATATCTCGTTGATAATTTTTATATTGATTATTGATTGAAATGACAATGTTGTAAATATAGCAGATTAAATAAATAATTAAATTAATTTCACCGGTTTCTTTTTACTTTTTTTACTGTGGCTACAGTAAAAATTTCAAAATTACATATGCGGCTTGCATTCTGTTTCTATTGGATTGCGCTACTATGGAAATCAGCTTTCTCGGTATCTCACAGAGTCAAGAGTCAAGATAGGGAATACATCTGGGCCACCCATGGACTCAGAGGAAGGAATCGAAAGCTCTCTGAAATCAAAATGTGTGCTCTCTCTTTTGCTTTCTTTCTCTCTCTCTCTCCCTCCCTCTCACTGGAGCCACAGTGTGATTAGTCTTTATCTCCACATCCCACCTCTCTCTCTCTCTCTCTCTCTCTCTCTCTCTCTCTCTCTCTCTCTCTCTCTCTCTCTCTTTCTCTCTCTCTGTCTTTTTCGTCCCTGGTCCAACCAGCTGTGGTCAGGAGGGTGCGGTCAAACGGCTTGCTGTCCAATCACTGGAAGCAATGGGAATAGGTTCTCAAGAAAAGGGAACAGGTAGGTCAGACAAACTAACATGTTGACTCAGAAAGTAAAATGTCTAAATGCTACGTGGGCTCGGCAGCTGTCAACATTCCCCAATTTTTACACTTGAGACTATATTTGCTTTGAGGTCTTTTGTAAGAACTCTGTGTTGAATAGGTGACAAATTTAATCTGCGGGTTTTACTATTTAACTCATGTCATCACTAAAGAAAACATGAAACTGATCTTTCTTTCTGGGCTTTGTACAGGTGTCAAGAAATAGTCAACCTCACTGATATATCTCGAATTTCCAACAGTGTATCTTGGGCTTGACTCATATTTATATAACATCAGCTTTAGCCCAAAGAACTAAGCTCATCAAATCATACACAGAAATTGTATGAGGGTACAGAAATGTCTCCAAGTAGCTTCTATTGTTGTATACGTATACCACTATATATTATATGTTACATATAATACACAATATATATTAAGATGACTTAGCATGAAAATAAAAATGTAAATATTACATTCGTAATTTTTATATTGATTACATATTGAAATGACAATATCGTGAGAACATGTTGGGGAGTGTGTGCGTGCATGTGTGCGTGTGTGTGTATTGTGTGTACGATCTAGAGAGATTACCAGATGTTTTTATGTTCTCAGGAAGCATTCATATGAAAGACACTGTCCTAAAGCCATTATCACCATTAACAACAATTAATCAGAAATGGACTTTTCAGATTATCTTCCAACCAGCAAAAATAAAAAATAAGGCCCAAAGGAACGGAATGCAAGATAATAACTTTTGTGGAAAGATAAAATTTGGTTAGTTTCAGAGTATGTCCAGGAAAGATGAACTTTACAGGCACTCGTCAGAGAAACACTGGACAGCCAAGTGTAGATGAGGACCCTGGTCACCAGACAAGAAAGAGGAGGTAAAAGATGGTGCAAAAGGAGGGGGCAGTAGTATCACCAAATACACATTTGCCTATTTTATCTTTCTGATGGAACCTGAACTCTAATAACGAAGTTCTTTTTGTTAGCCCAGTTTCGCAGCCCTACTTTGAGGCTGGGGACTTCAAAGTCAGTGGGAGTCTCCCAAGTGTCTGAGGTTCCTTTGGACTCATCTCAGCAAGTGGGTGACCTTCCAGAAATGAGCTGACATTTCTTGTGGCACATTTAGGCTATTGAGCAGGGCTGGCTGCAAGCTGAGCTGTTGAGGGTACATTGTTTTACTGTTCTCTCTCCTGCAAAGCCCACTCAGAGTCCAGTGGGCATGTAGGTCTTCCAGGAGACGGCCTCCACTCCACAAGCACACTGAGCTGGACTCACTATCTCCCACAGAAATGATGACCTACTTCCCAAGAGATCTAGCCTTTTCCTGGGGTTATTATTTTACCCTTTCACTGAGTGGAGATGGAGTGATCATGCTTCTGCCAGATGTACTCCCCTCTCGGCTTGGAATCTAGACAAATGCCAAAGGGGACATTTGTCAGGGAGTGGGATAAAGTAGTGCAGAACAGCTTAGGTATCTTCCACAACTTCTGGGTAGCTGTGAGGTCTACGCATAAACCTTGATTGAATCATTGGCCTTCTAATCTATATTCTTAGTTCATGTTCTTCCTAATACTTGCTCCTGAAATTAAACATGCATCTTATGCATGTTCACCACATTTGACTAGAACTAGATTATTACCTCTATGAACGCAGGGACCACTTCCGTGTTACTGTTTTGTTTTCCTAATATCTTTGGAACTAAACACTGATTGAATGAATGAATAAATGAGCAATGAATTTACTTATACCCTTAGTGTTGTGTTGTGTTGTCTGTGTTGATTGTGCATCTTTGTTGTAATCATTCTTTTAGAAGGAAATAAGATAAATTTGGCTCAATAAGACCCAGATTCTATGTTTTTATTCTGAAATTGTAATTAAACATATTTTCCATTTTTTCTTAGAAATCTTATACCATGAATCTTTCAGGTTGTGCAAAAGCAAATTCTTAGCTTTCATTAGAAACTCTGGCTCTTCTTTATAGTCATAGATTTATGTAATTTAACTCTTACATGGTTTATTAAAAATGACATTAAAATATGTGCGATATTACTAATGGAAGTCAAACTGTTTCAAATCAATTATAAAGATTGTTATTAATAGATTTTAAAAAGACATTTGACTTTATTCTGTATCTAAGAGATAACTAACTCAGGGAACCACTTACTAAAAATTACTTGCTAATAAGCAATTGAACAAGAACAACCAGAAGATTTAGCTGTAGAGAACAAATAACCTTTTCTTCTAAAGTATCTACTCCTTTTTTCCACTTCCTATGTGAAAGTAAATAATAATAGAAATCACATAGAGATAATAATATCTGTATAAAACTCAACCATGTAAAAAAAATCCACTTTGACATACATTACTTAATTTTATTCTTAGAGCAGTCTTTTGAGAAATAGATGGCATTATTATCTGTTTTAGAAACAAAAGACTAACTGGAGACCCAAATAGTTACAGTGTAGGTGAGAAAGCATACCTAACTAGAGAGGTAGAACTCATGAATTATGACCTGCTGCTTACTTTAACTGTGACATCCGGAAAGAGAAATTGGTACAGTGACTTGCAATTGTAGTCAAAATCTTCTTATATATCCAATTCCTACAAATCCTTCAGATCTTAGTTCAAAGGTCTCTTCTTCAAGGAAGCCTTCTCCTTATTCACCAGGCTGGGCCAGGTCTCCCTAACATATGCTCTCATAGGGCCTAGCAGCTTTCATACACTCTAGTTAACATAGTTGTCTCTTATAGGCTTTTTATTTTTTATTTTTTATTTTTTGTGGCATTTTTCAATTACTATCTTGTCTCCTTGGCCAGAAAGCATGTTGTTTTATCATGGTATTTCTGGAGCTGAGCACACAGTAAGCACTCAATAAATACCATAGTATCAATGAGTAAAGCAATACATAAATGTTGAATTTTTCTTTAATGGATTTTGAAGTCCTAGAAGGCATTCAAAGAAACAGTAAGAATAGAAATTCTTTTTCAGAGAATTTGAATTGATGTTTACATTTCATCAGACAGAAGAATTTTTAAAATTTAAATAAATGTAACTAAGGGATGGAATTCAATCAGTTATTACTAAATCACATTATTTTCATAATTACATTTATATACTAAAAGACTATTGAAAACATTTAAAACACTTCTTAACATCCATAAATCAGTAATACAATTTGAACTTACTTTTTAAAACTTGATTTATTTTATGCTTTTTTTTTTAAAGCACAGGTTACATGGTGGATTGCATTAATTTTTCTTAATTCAGTATCCTATGTTTAAGATAAAAACATTTGTTGCAGATTATTTATAGCAATATATTTTATCAAACTTATGGTGAGAAAAGAAGAAAATGGCAAGAAAATTTCAAGAAATAAAAATAATGTCATAGTACATATGAATTAAATTTGGGTGAAACTTTATCCTACTTCTAACTTTAAAAAGTTTAATAGAGTAGTAAGACATCTAAAAATTTTTTTAAGCTGACTAATGGAAGAAAAGAAAGTTTACAGATTTTCCCAAATCTTCTTGATCCATAATAAAAATTAAGCACTATTTAATAGAATCTAAATGTAAGATACTTAAATGGGGTGGGGGGTGGAGGGAACCAGTGGCTGAAAATGAAGTCTCATTAAAACTGTCAAAATTTTAATATGGAAGATTATGGTTATTTTACTTTCAGCCTAACCACTGATAAAATAGCTACAGAAAGATTATAATTTTCTTAACTTTTTTCATAGTCACATATATACACATACATGTTGTATTAAGATAGCTTTAGACTTAGACAAACAAAAAGAGTACCTAAATTAGCAAGTGCAAAAATGAAGAAAGGATTTGGGGGAAAATTCTTGAGACAATTTCCTTAACATAAAGACTCAGGAAATACTGTAAAAATGACTGAGATCTTTAAAGAAAAGATTCAGAGCAAGCCAGGAAGACTGTCCGGAGAGAATAAAAGAGAATGGAGGTCAGGGAAATTACTGGAGTAGGAAATGGGCAAATTTGTAGACCTCTGAAGGTTTCCACTAATATGAGTCTCTTCTCTGATAAGCTATAATTTCCTACTTGTGTTGCTTAGCTTAATAGTAGAATTTTACCTTAATCAAGAATTAAGTAGGATTACTAAAATTCTTGAGTATTTTGTTTTGGTGAATTCCACAGTTACTATGCTGCTGATTCACAGGAGTCTGACATAAATAATACATAATACTAGAAAATTGAGTTTAAAATACAATTCTCTTTTATAGTCTCATTCCCATAATAGAATAGAAAATTGAGTCTAATACTGCTGTGTTACTGACACTTCAATAAGATTTAATTAGTTTCTGTGACGAAGCAGTAAATCTTTAAATTAAAGAGTTCAGGAGTGCTTAGCCCCATAAATCCTCTAAGGAAATTTAAATAGGAATAATAAGGTTTAAACACATCTTTCTTGGTGCTTCCCAAGAGGCAGCCAAAGTTGGCCTTTGACAAATGGCAAACATAAATATGCCCTGAATCTGTAAGAGTCCACTTTAGGGATTTAGTAAAATAAAACTTCACAGTGTTAAGGAATTAAAAGTCAACCTCCAGAATATCAGAAAATGAGATAGACAAAATCTCAATCAATCGATCAATGTCACATTCTTCCATAACAATAACTAACATTTACTAAGTGCTTAGGAAGCACTGTGGCCTGTTTTAAGTGTTTTACATGGATCGAATTTTTCTTTACTCCTTCTATCAGCTCTATGTGGTTGGTGATATTATTATTCCCATTTTACGGATGAGGAAACGAAGGCACAAACAGGTTGAGTGACTTCCTGGGAATGTATAAAGAGATGTCTACAGGAAAGGCTGCGAGTGTGCCAACTATCTTCCCTTGGGCCTTATCAATACAATGCGTACTTCACTTCCAACCTCCAGGGCCCGCCCGCAGCCCAGTTCGTGCTGTACGCAAGACAAGCCAGGAAAGCCCGAGCTAGAACACTGACTCCCTCCCAGGAGCCGTCAATCAGTGATGGACTAGATATGGTGTAATACATCCCAGGTCCCTGACTCCTCGGAAGGATAATTCAGAGTTGCGTGTTCTGTTTCGGTTACCAAGAGGTCCCAAGTAGAATTAAATGTTTGTTACCCACGGTGATAATTTGCTTGAAAATTCATCATTTATTAGTTGTCTTCCCTCCCCTTTCTTATTTCCTCGATCCTCCCAATGATTCCTGGGATCACCTCCCAAATAAATTGTTTTCACTCAGATCCTTGTCACAGTGTCTGTGTCAAGGGGAACTCAAACACAGGATTAGAACCCGGGCAGTCTGGCCACAGAGTCTACGTGTTTAATTACCACATGTGCTGCCCATTCTCCCAAAAGTTGATATATATTTTGTAAAAATTGTCTCAAAACATGATAGAAGAAAGAATCTTTGTGTCCATTTTATACCCCAACTTCTTATCGAGAACCATGAAGGGTCTCAGATTTTATTTTCCTTGGCAGCGGACAAATTAACGTGCCATAGTTTGGTGAAGGCTGGTAGAAGATTAGAAACGCCTGGGTCAGAGACAAGAGAGTCTATTACACACAGCAATAGCAGTAGCTAGAGAATCAGAATGTGCGCCAGTTTCCCGAGGCCCATTTCCCACGGGGCGACACAGATGAGCCCAGATAGATAACTGCACATGCAGCGGGTTACATTGTGAGAGAGAAACCCTGAGGTTAGAGAACTCAAATCTTTTATGCTGGACAGTAAGCATGCCTGCTTTTTCGCTTCAGGAACAGAAACTGCCTCAACCTTTCAAGGATGTTATCTACACAAAACTCTTTGAAAAGATAGTCTGTAATAAAGGTAATCTGTGCCATACTTGACAGGTGTGCAGATATGCAAGAGACCCACGGAGAATTGTCTTCTGTGTTCTGACATTAAGAAAGATGTCTGCAGTCTCATCGCATTTTCCTTTGATGCCCACGATAATCCTGCCAGGTAAATATTTTCATAGCTGATGGAGAAATGACTCAGAAGAAAAGTAGTTTTACTGCCCCTCACCTAGTGAGTGGTGGAGCCAGAAGTTAAATCCAAGATTTCTAACTCCAATTGCCTAACAATTGGCAAATAGCATTTGAGTAGACGGACAACTGCCTAGAACTTAAAAGCCAAAAGATTTAGATCTCTTTATTTCTTCAATGCTGCCACATTCCCATGTCAGAATTTTGAGAGTAGTATTGAAGACACGATTGGGGTGAAGGAAGAGATGCAAGTGGAAGAAAAAGATATAAATATGTCCTTTTTTTCTTTTTAATGTTCAACTTCACTTTTCTTTGTTCATGTTTTTTTTTTTTTAGGTAGTTTGCACTGTGTAAATCAGTCACTGCTAAAATAAAATGTCCCAGAAAAGTCACAGGTTTGGAATTGAGTTGTGAAAAAAATTCCAGAATTATCAAAATTATAGCATTTTCACTCAAATAGATGCGATAGTATTTATTTTAGAATTTCATGCATTTTTTTTTTCCACCAGGAAAATGTGCACAATTTGAGTGCATTCAAAATCTCAAGTTAATGTTACACGCCTGGACATACCGTTTATAACAACAGGGTGCCTGAATTTATGACAGATATCATACCTGAAAAAAGTATATAGGTCAAATTCTACTATATCAAATTATTATGAAAGTGCATTACGGAAATTTTTTACTTAAAGAAATCCTATAGTGGATCCATTTTGTAAGAAAACACTGCACTTAGAGAGATTATGGTTAGCAGCAAAAGCCTTGGCCAAATAGTAGAAATTCTGGGATTCTAGTGCCACTGACTCTTGTCAGCTGTAATAAGGGATGGGGAAATTGAACTAGATAATCTCTAAATGTTTCTAATTCAGATGTCCTTTTCCAAGAGAGCAGTGACTAAGGGCATTCATTGATTGTAGACCCAGACAGATATGGTTTGACTCTCAGCTATGCAGCTTGCTGGATGTGCACCTTCCTACAAGTTATGTGACCTTCCTACACCTTTTCCTAATCTGTAAAATTAGGATACTAATACATACCTCAAATAATACTTAGGAGTGTTAAATTAAATTAGATGACACTTATTAAGCACTTTGTACAGTGCCTGGCACATGCTAAGCACTTAATAAATTATAATCGATATCATTGTTAATTCGGCATTTTCATGTATCAATTTCACTTATTGAGATACATGTACATCCTACTCTTCTTTTAAATAAAGTCTGACTATAAATAATTTAATCCATGCATTCATGTTTTTTCTAACATTTTATTAGAAAATTCCAAACCTGTTATAAAGTTGAAAGAACTACACAGTTCTTTCACACTTATTCCCTGCCCACCTCTCATAATATATTTGTTGCACATTCAACTATCTTGCCCAGCTAAGCGGATGGCTAGTTTGGTCTCCTTGTTTTCGTGCATTGGTTTGCTTTGTTTTGCTTTTAGAGGGGAGAGTTTGGAGAGCAAAGGGGCCTCTTAATCCCCTGTCAAATGGCTCTACGTGGGCAACTATCTTGTCCTCATCTGCCTGTAGCTACTCTTGTCTAAAGGGCTCATGAAAGCAGGGAACAGAGAATAAAGTTTCTCCAGCACCTCTGAAACAGAAGCCTACAATCTCTGAAAGGTAGGTGCAGGTGTCTGTGCAAATGTGAGTGCCATGCCATCTTTATGAAGCAAGCTACACCCTTCTGTGGGTACCTGGTTGTGATATGCTTCTCTTTAATCTCCTTATCTGTGTTTGAGAACTATTCTTTAAGTGTAGTTGGGGCTGAGATCATGCTCCCTTCACTAGCTGAACACTCTA
>NW_024354875.1:6071431-6150522 GCF_902729225.1 Pteropus medius
TTCATCTTCAGAGGTAAATAAGCGTATTCTGTACTAATAGGTGGTGGTAGTTGATTTCCAAGATCTATTCTAGACCAATGATTAGTAGAAACGGTGTCCATCCTCCCTTGCCATTGGGTGGGATAATAGAGGCATGTAACCTAGTACTGGCCAATGAGCCATGAGAGAGTCTGTGGGGGCTGCTCCTGGGAAGTTTCCTAGTTCATAATATAGAGCCATAAGAAAAAGACAGTCTGTCTCTCTTCTTTTTTTAGTCTGGACTTTGTTATGTCTGTAAGTGATACCTAAAATGTCTGCAGCCACCTTCCTACCAGCCAAGGCCAGGGCCAAGAGAATTGCTACAAAGCTGGAACAGAGCTCTGATGTACCATGCCTGGAACCCATACTAACTCTGGACTTCTTGTTACGTGAGGTAGTAGATTTGATTATTGCTTGTGCCGATTCGAGTTGGGTTTTCTGTTCCTTGCAGCAAGAAGTGATTTAGCTGATTCAGATGCACTATTTTTATGGACAACCTTAATTGTTAAGAGTCATTTAATTTCACCTATTTAGTTGCTCATCTGCTTGACTGCTCTGATATAACCATACTATAATTGTTAATATTTTTTAGTTCAAATTACATGCCAAATATCGATATAGAAGAGAGTCTTCTGGCTTGTTTCATAAATTAACATTGCTTATATTCGATTAATTTGTAATTCGTTCCTATCCCTACTCATGGTAACCTGTTAGTGCAATGGTAGACAGTAGCCACACAAATTCACCAAAAACTAATGGCAAGTGAATTGATCAAACTAGAGTCATGTGGACCGCTTCTTTTGCTTCTACGTGGGACACAATTGTGAAAAGAACTGTCTTTTTATCAATAGCCACAATAAATACTTCAGATAATAGAGCATCACATATTTAATCAAAATTTTAAGGATAGATTTAATTTTCCATGTACTTAACACTAATGTGAGACATCATTTTTAAGTTATTATAATGTAAGATGTAAGGTCCGGCTTTGCTGCCTTCTTGTGCAAAACAAAAGTGAGTGACATGGCAGTGGGGAAGGGGATGCAGAAACAAATGATGAGGAATTGAACCACCTGTAACTTACATGTACAAAGTTTATAATTCGTGTGTTTTGGAAAGAAAGAATTACAGTATGAGAAAGATCATGAGAGGTGACAATTGGGACACATGGCTTTGTGTGTTTATTTTTAAAAGACTATGTTTAAACTTAAAATAAGCATAACAGATTTAAAGTTTTAATCCTAGAATTGTGGTGAAACCAAATCTTAATCAAAGCACAAGGAGGCCACCATGCAAGGGGTGATGGGACTTGGAAATAGGGAATAGATTGAGCAAATAGGATGTTGTGGAAGCTGTGTAAATGAAAGTCAAAAACAGTATTTGAAATTAAGCATAAAATAATTGTTAATATTCCGAGTTCCAACTACGTACTCTGTTGTGCTAAATACCTTACCTGTTTCGTTGAATCCTCAGAGTAGCCTTGTGAAGTTGGCACTATCATTAACTCAATTTTACTGATAAAAATAAATGGAGGTTACCTTATACATTGCGGAACTCAGATTAGAATGCAGGTAATCTGATTCCAGAGCTGGCACTCTTAATCACAGCGCCGTATTATTTTATAGTTTAAAATGTTAGTGTACTGGCAATGTCCATGCACTGCTAGTCTCTATGATGGTTTTAATGCAGAGTAGAAAAAAGCCAAAGGGCCCTGCCTACCACCCAGTACCAGTCACAAGTTGCTCGCAAGCACTCTCCACGGATATTTCTTGTTTGCCTCTCCAGACCTATTCTCCATCCTTCTTCACTCTGCTCTGGGTCTCGAAAGGTTAGGTTCATCCAATGGGAGGCACCAGCCAGAAGTTCAAGGGAAGGAGGAGAGTGAGACTGTGGTATTTTCTCCTCTAGCTGCCCCTACTGAGCCAGTAGTTTGGGTTCTCTCCTAAGGCCTCAGCTTGACAGGCAGCCCTCTCCTCTCCCATAGCTTCAGAGAGAATTCTCTTTCCAGGTTCTGGGGGCCACTTCTCTTCTTGGACCTTCTAACCCAGAAGCAAGACCCCTTGCTGCTGTTAGTCCTGAGATGCTTCATCATCCCTTGATCATTCTCTTACTCTGCCAACACTTCTGTAAATAGTCCCTGCCCCAAAGTCGCTTCAAATTCCCTGTTCGAGTGAGCCATCTGTTTCCTGCCAGGACCCTGACTGATACAGAGCGGAAATACACTTTGACTATTTTAGGCAAAAATGGAATTTGGGGAAGGCATGTTTGGAGTCACAGAAATGAGGGGAGGTGGGGGGACCAGAGTTGGAGAACAAGCAGGGATCAAAGGACTGCTGGAAAGCTGTAGAACAAGAATGACAGCTAAAGTCATTAAGTGGGAAGAGCCTGGGCTACCCATCGCCACTGCCTATATGTCCACCAACTGTTCCTGTGTCCTTCAGTCACCTACTCAAGAGTTTCTAG
Organism: Pteropus medius; assembly: GCF_902729225.1. Classification (NCBI taxonomy): domain Eukaryota; kingdom Metazoa; phylum Chordata; class Mammalia; order Chiroptera; family Pteropodidae; genus Pteropus; species Pteropus medius. Next base: position 6,073,913 of record NW_024354875.1, read on the forward strand.
GAGAGGGTCCGATTGCCAGAGTCCACTTTATATGTCCCCAGGCTGATCTGGGGAGTGGAGGGGTAGATCAGGTCCCATTGGTTATTATGATAGGAAATAGACACCACTACTACCAAGACCACACCCAATGGGAGAATCCTCTAAAACAAGAAATCAGGACACTAAGAGGAAGCAACATCCCCCAAAAAGGACAAATGTTGCTATAACAATTAATTTTAAAAATGTGAAACTGCCTTCACAATCCAAGCATCTAAAGCGACTTTTCCCAAAAGATGAAGGTTCATATAAAGATAGCCACTTCTCCGCAAAGATTTCAGTAGCAGAGAAGTATCATCTCGAAAAGTCTCAGAAATGAAAATTCTTCAAAAGATTTTTTAACTGTGTTAGATATAAAGTTGCTGGTTTTATCATAACGAGGTGTCTGCCTATGTTGTCCCTTTCTTAGAATTTCCCATTTAATGAGTCTTCTGCCCAATAACCAGCCACTCAAGAACTAGAACATTTGGGAACCAGTAACTACAGATCAACTAATGTCTAGAAATTTATTCGTTATATCAATTTGGAACTAGAAATTGGTCCCAACAATTTTTTTCTTATTTGTTAGTCTTTTAAAGGTTATTTTTCATCTCTACCAGCAACCTTTTGCTTTACTCAGATTTTCGTCTTCACTAGTTCAAGATGTAATAGGGAACATGGCTTTACCATGAACTAAAGACAAATAGCTTACTGAAGAAGTTTAAAGATAATGCTATTTTATTATATTTGTGGGCTGTTGTATTTACAATTCACACAATCCAGAGTAAATTTAGATGATTTACTTTTATAGCTCTTTGAAACCATGCTTTATCTCAACTCCCAAATTAACTCACTTCACAAAGACAGAGCTAATGACTTATAAATGTCAGCATATACTTTCCTCGTCACAGATGAAAGCAATACATATTTGTAAGTGTCCCCTGGAGATTTCTTGAGACAGTTATTGTTATCAGTCAGAGGAAATTTTTTTTTTCCAAAATAAAATTACATGGATGCAATGTCTATAATTTTCAATTAACAATTTATGCTCTGTTAAATTTGGTTAGTTGGTTGCATATATAAATATTTTTATTTCCAAAATATTAATTTACTAGATAAATATAGAATAAACAGAACACTGTCCAGGCCAACTAGAAAATTTCCAGAGCTGCCAGTGAGATGATTTTATTAAGCATGATAATATGATGAAAAATTGAGGTGAGTTTTTACAACATTTTAAGATTTTTTTAAATTCAAAATGTAACTTGTATCATATACTCATATGTCTTACATGCTTCTTGTTTTGATGATATATGCAAGGAAAATAGTAAGAAAATAGTAAGAACAAACTAGAAAAGGGGCATGGTGAATACTTACAGTTTTCATGTATGTGTCTGTGCTTATTTTCCAATGGGATATTTCTCTAACACATCATCTTATAAAGCACATATGAATGTTACTGCTCCAAATATATACAAACCTAATGGCCTACAACACTTAATAGTTGCCTGATAGAGACAAGGAAGAAAGTAGAAGATCTAGCCCTTACTTTCAAGAGAGTGATAATATCTATAAATCTTCCCCTTCTAATTTGAAACATTACAGCTTTCCCTAACACAGTCTTTGTCTATTCAGATCCATTGGTCTTTCTCAAATCCATTGAACAGGTTTTTCTAATTGAATTGGTAAGCTGTCAGCTGTTTTAATAACCAATATCAGCATAATCAAATCACTGGGCCTGACACAGTGATTAAAGCGGCTTGGTTTCCTGGATACCTAGAAACTCATGGCCAAGAAGAGGCTATTCCCTTTTGCTGGCTTCTCACAGTCCATCCTGTCCATTTCTGGACTGAGATGTAGAAAAGGGGCTGGCCCACTCATCCTCCCAGCTTTGACTGCATGTGCCCTGTACCAATAAATGGAAATGGGGCCACTGTTCTCCTGTGTCAGGACACGGTCAGCATAAGTAAGAATACCAACCAGCAGGCATGCAACGTCTAGTGAGTTCCTATTCCAACACTGCTTGCTCTGCGAGATCAGGTGGCAGTTTACAGAAAAACTCATATCCTGAAAGCTATTTTGCTTTTTGCAAGTCAGGGAATACCATTGAGCATAGAACAATAGTCTACTGCTGCTTCAGAGAGTATTTCATACACATTTGAGGATGCTAGTTTCCTAGGATGAAAAAAATCTCTGATTTCTGGACTGCAGTGTGTAGTAAGTTGTTGCCAAATCCATCTTGTGTCTGTGGTTTCCAAATTTTGAGATGTAAAAGGGCTATGTGGTCTGTGATAGCAGGTCTCAACTGTCTCATTCACCTTAGTACTTGACATACAGTAGCCATTAAATAAACAGTTCTCAAATAAATGAAGAAATACTGACCAAATAAGTGAGCAGTAGAATTCTTAACGGCAGTGGCAGACAAAAGTCATTTTGAAGAGTTTTTCTGGGTCTTGGTGGTTAAAAGCCTAACGAAAGACACAATTGATGGTGATTCTTTGAAATGCAGTTAAATTTTGCTTAAGCAAAACCAACATATGAAAAGCTGGGTTCACAAACAAATTAAAGGGTGATTATATGCATCACAATGACATGGAAATACACCTTAATGCAGGGGGTTCCTAAATGTTGCCCTTCCCCCCACCACCCTCCCCCGATGTTTTCTCAGGTTCACAGGAAAATGAGAAATACCAGCTCGGTGTACTGCTCCACATAAGGCTAAACTAATCAATTTAAGAAACTGCCCTTTATTCCAGAATTGATCTTCTGCTATTTATGTGGTTCAAATACTTAAAAAATAGGATACTGAACCTAGTTTATGCTAGTTATCCCTTTTTAGTACCCTTATTGCCAAAATAAAGTTGCCAACCCTCTATTGGTTCCCTAGCTCTTTGAAAATATTTTATTGGTTTGTGAAATCCAAGTGTTGGAGATTGGCTCAGTTTTAAAATAAAATTCATTTTAAAAAAGCATACGAGTATTTCTTTTTAGAAGCTTACATATTGAATAAAGGAAGAAAGTATAACATTGTCCTTAATGATCTACGGTAAAAACAGCTAACAGGTGTTGAGTGGCTCTGTGCTGAGCACTGCTCTCCGAAATTTTTAAAAATTATTAAATCATTTAAATTTCATTGTAGCCCAAGAAGGATGTAATATTATTACCCCCATTTTACAGATGAGGAGCTCCATGCACAAATATTCAAGTCTTTGCCCCAAGAGACACATAATACAGTTAGTAAAGTGGCCAAGCTGGGAATTGAACCAATGGCTCCAGAACATATATTCTTATATTTCAAAGAAACTGGGCCATATGACAGTACGATCAATAGAAAAACATTGGTTGTTATATTCTAATGATTATGGAATGTGAGGTTCAATCACACACAGATTATAAACTCATCCAAGACTCATATTATCTTACATTTAAATCAGAGCCCCGCCTAATCTTATCAATCCAGTTCTTGATGACCTATTTTTAGCTTCAGTGTTTACACATTGTGTCACACAACAGCCTCATTTCTTAAGCTTGTGTTTTGATTAGCAAATACCAAAAAACAAAATAAGAAAATGTGATATTCGAAATGGGGCATTTCAATCAAGTAGGGGATGAAAGCACACTCTCAAATTTAGTCGAGATTACGTTAATTTAGGGCAAATTCCACTGTATAGTAAACGAATAGGAAAATATATTTCAGTTTACTAATTAAAAAATATTTAAAAATCCCCCCTTCCAAATGCTATTTAAAGTATTAAAACCCCAACTTTCAAGTGTAGATACCCATCCCAATTGCAGGTTATTAAAATGAGTGCACAAATTTTAGTGAGAACTCACATACCTATTTCTCTGCAGCATCAGAAATCTCAATATAAAATCAGTTGGGCAAAGAGGTAAATTAGAAAGTAAAATTCAAAACATGAATCAAACTAGACCTTTGACTATAATGGAAAAAACGTCCAAATTTGCAGCAAATTGAATCAAAGACAATTTTGGCTTTCAAAACTTACAATGCTCCGGGTAGTGGTAAAAACGATTCGGCAGGTTAAAGATAGTTTCTGTCATCCTATCTTCAATTTAGCACCATTTACCGAAATATTGCATTACATTAAGGGAGTTGTCATTTTATTTCAACGGTGATGAAAAAGGAATGTTAACACTAAGAAGCCCTGGGTCCCTCAGGAAGTATCAGAGATTCGAGAGATCCTGGAGCTTCTGCAGTTTAGGAAATTTTGTGGATTAAAATCTCCACTCCAGTCCCGAGAGTTGGGGTGTGCATATCCAATCCGAATTCCTTCTTTAGCATACAGGACCCTAACTTCTGACATCGCAGGTGACTCCTGCACACATGCTTTTTTCAACTTTCTAGCTTCTGCTCAAGCATCCATTTCTAGTCCGCATGCCCTAGAAAAACAGAGGAACCAGTTCCAGGACGTAGCTATCCAGCTTGCACCCCACGCTCCACCCCGAGACTATGCTCCGGCCCAGCTCCCGCCCGCGCCCAAGCCCAGCCCAGCCGGACACAGACCACTACAAGCCGGCTCTGCCTATCAAAGATTCCCCTCCCGCTCGGTCCACGTGACCAGGACCCCCACTCCCCGCTCCACCAATCAGCAAACACCTCCGCCCAGAACCCAGCCTCCGACGCTCCCCTTTCAAAAAGGCAGCTCGCTCCTCCCGCCCTCGGCCCCGCCCCTTTCCCGCCTCCTCGCCCCACGGGTCTCCAACTCCCGGGTCCGCTCCCTCATGCCCGTGACCCCCGCCCGCTCCCGGGCTTCGCCCCGCCTAGCCCGGGGTAGCGCGCTGCCCTCCTCTCGCGAGATCTGAGCGCGCCCCGCCGCGGCCGCCGCCTCCCGCTCCCGTCCTCCCACCCCTCCCCCATCTCTCCGCTCTCCGCTCTCCTCCCTCCCTCCTCCCCCCTCCACCCCTGGGCCGGATCTCGTCTCGCTGAGGCGGAGGAGGAGAAGGAGGAGGAGGACGTTCGGCCTGCGCAGTGAGATGTTTGTCCGTCGCCGCCGCCGCCGCCATCGCGGAGGAGCGCGATAAAGAGAGCCGGGCCGGGTGTGAGGGGGACCCCGCGGAGTCGCCGCGTCAGCGCAGCCCCCCAGCCGAGCCCCAGCCGCGGAGCCCGAGCCGCCGCCGCCCGCACCGCGTCTGCCCAGGGGCCGGCCAGCCCCCCACCCCAGCCCGGGGGCCGCGCCGCCGCCCCCCGCCAAGCCCATCGCCAGCCCGCCCGCCTTAAATGTGACACCGGCGCCTCGGGGTGCGACCCGAAGCCGCCGCTGGGGAAGGGACGAGCACCATGTCGAATCTGAGCAAAGGCACGGGCAGCCGGAAGGACACCAAGATGCGGATCCGGGCCTTTCCGGTGAGTCTCTGCTCGGCACCCGGGACCCCGGGGCCGGGCCGAGAGCCGCACGCGAGGCCGGGGCTGAGCTCCCCCAACAGGCCGCAGGCCCGCCCTCCCCTCCCCCACGACGCCGGCCGCGGGGCGCGAGCCTTCCCGGCAACGGGGCGGCGCGGGGCCCCGGCGCGGCCGCCCTCCCGGGCCGGTCCCCGCGCCCGGCGCCCCAGCCCGGCGCCGCGCCCCCGCCTGAAGTCGCGCTTCCAGGCGCTGTGCAGGCGTCGGCGGCGACCAGAGCCCCATCGCGGGTCCCAGCACCTCCCCTCGTTACTGGGGTGTAGGCCCAACCCCTAGCACTCCTCCCCCGGCTCGGTCCCCGGGACTCCCAGTCCCGCGGGGATGGGGACTATCGAAGTCCTCTTTGTATGGGGCCTGTATGTAACTTTTCACGTGTGATTTCGCTGTGCTTTAACAAAATAGCCCAGCCCCAAAAGACTGCCAGCCAAACCATAGGATGATGAAGGGGACTGCCCTCTCTTTTCCCATGCTCAGGAAGGGTCATGCCATTAACCTGCCCCCGACGCAGTGACAGTGGTTCCACGTAATGCTCACTAGTAATGGACTAATAACATAAGGCTGTACTTACAGCATCTTTCATCCACAAGCTTCTAAAGCACTTTACAAACTCTCTTGTGTAGGAATTGCCCCCGCCCCCTGTAGGAGGGTCAGGAGAAGCAAGAGGGAACAAATTGGACAGTCAGTTCTCCATTTCTTAGCCTTGGAAGCCCAAAAGAGTAGTCACCACCCTGAGTTGCTTTACTCTATAGGTTTTAGTAACAGCAAACATATTCTGTTTAGAAACTTTTTCTTTTTAGCATTACGTTGAGTCATACGCTTGCGGTGTTTAGTATATAGGGTATAACTTTGGCTGTCATATCTGATTCAGATAGGCAATGGCAAGCAATTAAAATGCGCTGTTGAAACAGAGAAACTGGACATACTTGCTATGTCGCTACAGTAACAAATATATGTCAAGATAGACAAACTAGCAATTGAACAGATTTTAAAAACGTAGGACTAGAAAGATCTTGGGTTTTCTTTCTTACAATCATAAACATATTGTATAAGGAGGAAAAGAGGTTTGTACTCTTTAAAGCATGTTTTTTTCCTAAAGTACTTTTTCATGAGGAAAGATTTTATTAATATAATTGTCCTAGTTGAGCAAGAAACCCACTCAAAGACCTCTTTGAATTCTTAAAATTTAAAAGAATACATATGCAGAATTCTGAAATTGTAATAACAAATAGAAATGTCAGTGTGTAGAGACTTCTGGCTTTATGTAGGATACACTCAGGAGAGTTAAGTGTTTTGATACTAATCAAAAGGATTTTGAATTTCTTAAGTTTTTTTCTAAGTAGATGTGAGAAACTACAGAGAAAGTGAGAACTGTTGGCAAAAGAGCACTAATGAAGTCCACTAGCCTGTTTTCCTTTATAATGGAACAGTGAGCTGGGTTTATGAATTTGTGAGTAATGTAAGTGTTCCTACCAAATCAATTCTGACTTTTTAAACAGAATTTAGAATTATTCAGTATTTTACATAATTTTAAACAACAAGTAAGGAAAAGTTTGCGATTCTCGGGGTCGGAATTTTTCTGATTCAGATAATTACTAAAATGTGCAATAGCTTACAACTGACTTATGTCGGTATTCCGATTAACCAGTTGTACCTTTATCTATGTATTGTCAACTCTGATCTCTGTAGGTCTGTCTGTTCCTACCTCTTCTCTCATTCCTTCATTCATTCATTCAACGAATACTGATTACTGTGTGCCAGGCACTGTTCTAGGGATTTGGGATCCATCAGTATAGCTTGAAAGACCAAGACCCCTGTTTTCTGGATCTTCTATTGGGAGAAAGTTGTGGAAGAGAATTTCATTATTTCTTTAGCTGAAGAGTATAATGTTATTTGATAAGACATAGTACTGAAACTAACTTTTTAAGTAGCATTATGATTATGAGCTAATTTGGACCCTTTCTCTAACTTGTTGCCCTCTTAAGTTTTTCTAAAATCCTTTAATGGAGTTTGTGATTACCATTTGGTATTCAGTAGTTAATATCTGCTCATTTTTAAAAGCATAAGACTTTTTCACCATTTCATAATTAACATTCATAAGTAGTTCCCAATGAAAAGAACCATTGCATTTTTTTAATATATAAATTTTCTAAGTTATAGTTCCTTGAGCCTTTATTAAGGATAGAGAGATGCCTCAGTGGTATGGTATTTCACATTGGTAAATGTTTGCGTACTTGCAAACCTTCGAAATTTTTTCTTCTCGGTTAGTGATCTTTTACGTAACCATAGTCTGCATAGATTACTAGTTAGAAGTGGTAAATACATAGCATTCTATAAAGGAAAAATATTGTTTATGTTTGTACATATCTTCATACTTATAAATATTGTATTTTACGTTACCATTTGGATATATAGTTACTATAATTTAAGGAAAATTACAGTTTAACCAAAGGTCTTAAGTGCTCATTTCAGATTCTCTTATAAAATTGGCGTGTAAAAAGTACAAAAATATATTTTGGGTTTGTTTTGTTTTCATCATAGAATCAGTAGAATCAGATTCTGTTTAGTGTTTTGAGTTCATATTTTAAGTATGCTTTCATCATTAAGTAGAAGTTATGCCATACCAGTTTTATGCAAAATTTGCATTTTAAGTAGACTTTTTTGTAAGATTCCAGGAGAAATTGGTTCTTTTTAAGATGGAAAACAATAAGGAACATTCTATGTTTATAAATTGTTGATGGAGGAAAAGTTTTATCACAGTTTGTAAGCTTTCTTGCAGTGCACAAAATATATATCATTTAACATCTCTCTTTTTTTTTTTCCCCTGGTACCCAAAGTAGCAAGGACCACAAAACTTTTTTAAGAAAGGAGGCTGTAGATGCCAGAGTTCAGGAAACTGTATGGATTTGGATCAGCGAATGCTTCCCCAAGAAGTTTCTACTCTTTCCTTGTGTTGTCATGGGTCTCATTCCCTGGCTTTTGTTCTATGTAGGATTAGTTTCTGTCAGGTGAACCTGTTGTCCTTATCTCTGAAAAGCCATTCCTTACCATCTGTACTGTCCAGGGTTTTGTCCACAGGGGCTTGAAAAGTTTGATTGGCTTGGAGGGGATATATCTGAATGGAAGTGCTGGCCTCTCTGCCTGAATTGGCTTAGCCTTCAGAGTTTAGGAGACATATTTTGAAAGTTATTGTATTTAGAGTGTGATCTGGAAATGGCTTCAGTTGCTAGTTTTAGAAGCATGCAAAATCACGATGAAGAATCTCTGGTTGTGATGTCCACTCCATAAGTCTAGATGAGCTTCACAGAGCTCTGCTGTGTGGCGTGGACAGGGAATGATATGGAGGTTATTAGACGGAGCCCATAAAGTGACTGACTTTAGTAAGTGGTAAGTTTTAAGATCATTTTTGATGAACTTAAGGGCACAATAACTTTATGAAAAATGAGGACAGGTAATATTTTCGTTTTTTTCCTAGCTGCATAATATTTGTCAGATTTGGGGGAACAGCTTTGATCTTCCTAGTAGGTTTCTCTTGTTTCAGGGAAAGTAATTGTTGCCTAGAACTACTTGGACTGTGCATATGGGAAAGCTGAATAAAAGTCTTGCAAACTACACAGGGTGGGGAATTAACTCTAGGTTTGGTTTTCATTCTCTAGTAATTTCTTACATAGAAATTCTGAAGCGAGGATATAGCAGATTCATTAAAGTGTTGCTGACACTTAGACTGATTGTTTCTAATAGTTTTCGGACAGCCAGCTGTGTTGTAGCTTTTAGTACCTGTCTGGCTTTAGAAGTTGAAAAATAAAAGCACAAAGTAGTTACCTATAAAGTGTGTATTTTGTATTTTCTTCCCAGATAGCAGTTCAGAGGAGCCTGGAAAATTATTAGTACTAATATTAATTATTTTTGCTAATATAGAAAATAATGTGAGAATTCGGTCTTTCAAATAATGCATTAGTCACAAAGTCAATTAATTCAAACAAAAGGAAGCTTCATTTGTTGTACATCATTCATTCATTAAATAATAGCATTTAATTATATAATTAAGGTTGGAAAAAGTCTGCTTTCCCTTGGTATTATAAATTGGGAGACCTTAGAGATAATTTTTTTGCTGTTATTTTCATTCAAGGTTATTTTGATATTTAGCAGTTTTGTTAGATTTTTATAGAAGTTGCTGGACAATTTGTAGTTTTAAATAATGCAACTTTAAAGATATTTTTGTCCATTGTAAAGTCTAAAAAGGAAAGGTGTTACTAATAAGAAAAGTTACTGAGGTAAAATATGAATTACAGTTAGTGTCTGTCAGTGTATGTGAAAATTATGTAGTCATAATTTGTCAAAGCAATGAATTCATTTTAGTAGCTTTTCTACTTATAAAAGTGATGCATATTTATGATAGAAAATTTAATATTTAAATTTATAAATAAGGAAATAAAAATTACCTGTAACCCCACCACTTGGAAATAAACAGTATTAACATTTTGATGTGTTTTAATTTTTCATACACATGTGAGCTCATAGTAAAAGTGGGGTACTATATCATTTTATATACTGCCTTTTAAAATAATAGTATCTTACTGTACATATATTTCCATGTTCCATGTTTCAGTATTTCCATGTTGAAAACATGATTTTTAATGACTGTGTAATGCTGTTTAGTACCTCAGTTTGCTTAATCATTTCCTTATTGCCAGGTATTAATTCCAGTGAATCCATATTTACTCTATTATAAATAATGCAACTGTGACTAGGCATGTATTTGAGCCCATTTATGATTGTGGAATTCCTGGACTAACCATAATTGATGTGTATTACCAAATTGACCAAAAGGTCATAATAATAATAGCTAATACTTACTGAATGTATATCTTGTGCCATATACTGGTTTCTCTGCTTTGCATATATAAACTCATTTAATTTGCACAATTCTGTAGCATACTATTATTTTCATTTGTTGTACAAAGGAGGCCTTGAGATATTAAGTAATTTGTTTAAGGTCAGTATACTTGTAAGTGGCAGAACTGGGTTTCTAACTCAGACTGTCTGGCTCTAAAGTGAATGCTCTTAAGAATTAATTATATCTCTCAAGATTATGTGAGTTTAACTTCTGTATAGCAGTGTCTTAGTCAACATATCTTCAATTTCATAGGCAAAAAAATAGTATTTTAATGCTTTAATTTGCATTTCTTTGACTAGTAAGAATAAAACTATGTATAGTCTGTAGAGAATTTCCTTTTAGTTTTACATTAATTTTGTATTAGGAATATGCCTAAAAAGCAAAAACTGAGCATCAGAGTGCGGGCTCTCAGGTGCCAGGATTTGAATGTTAACTCCGCCTCTTTCAAGCTGTGTTATTTTTAACAAGTTACTTACCCACTTCTAGACTCAATTTTCCCTCTGTAAAATACAAATACTTCTAGTATCTACCTTACAGGATTGTTGTGAGATTAAGAAAATAAAGCATTAGAACCTAGCACCCAGTTAGCTATTGTTGTACCAATAACTAGCCGTGCTTATGCCACGATTTAAATAGAAAAGTTGAATGTTATTTTTGCAAGTGGTTATAAGGGAATACTATACACTTATTTTAGTGATGCTGCCATTTTTTTGGTACAGCTTTTAGAACTCATATTTTGAAAAGCCTACAGAGTCATTTTGTGAACCACACTAAGAAATTAGTCTCAAAGGATAGAGATTTGGTACCACTGGGGCACTTGAAAAGAATGCTGCAGGCTCTTGGGGGATAAATTCAAAAGTTCCAATGATGACTCTCACATAATCATTGGAGTAAGTGTATAATGTTGAAGGAGTAAACACTTGCATGTATATTCTAATATGTAGTTAAATGTTGATGTAAAAATAAATTTTGTTATTTCCTTCCATTTCCACCCTTCTCATTCACCCCCTCCCCCCCCTTTTTTTTTGGCGGGGGGTTGGGGCATCTTAGGAGTTAGGGTCATAAGTAAACCTAGTTTTGGTCCCTACCCAAAGCTTATACCAGACACCCTTTTGAACCACAAAGCACTTAGCATGGGGTTAGAAACGGTGTGGGTAGTTAGTGAACGAGTGATTAAATGAGAAACTAGTCCTTAAAGCCAAACCATAGTAATCGATTAATTGGTAAGTTGATGCAAGTAGTACTCTTAAATGTTTGAACCCTTTGCAATTTATAAGTGAAGTTGTAAGATGTAGTAGGTCATTAATGACCTTGTGACACTTTCCTTAGATGGATAGTCAGCCTAGTCTCCTGAAACAGTAATGACTTGAAAGTAAAGGTGGTGTGATGCATTGGATTGAGTGTCAGAAGACCTAACCTCTGGTCCTGTCTTTTCCGATTACTATCTGTACTTTACATTTTATTCCCTCCTCCTTGACCTCTTTCTCCTAGTGTTCACCTGTGCACTCGGATTCCCCTTCTTCACTCCTCTATCTCCTCAGCATGTTCTTGGACTTCTTCACCTTCTTTTCATCTGATACCTGGTTTTGCCCTGAGGATACAGGCTTATCCTTTTGAATCGAGGTGTCTGTCTTCATGTAATCCTTGAATCACTGGGCACAGATACCATTTATTGCCTCATCCATCATCCTCTTGTGGCTCAGGCCCTTGTGAACTATCCTTCTGAGTATTTCCTGTGACCATCTCCTAACTTCTTACCTGTGCTTCCTCAGTCACTGAAGACTTCATTACCTTCTTCACAGACCTCCTCTCTCGCTTAAATCTTAACTTTGTCCAATGCATGTGGGCATAAACATTCATTTATTCAATTTAAAATACCTTTGTTGTATGTTTCTACTAGGGGTCAGATACTAGATTATAGTGATGATCAAACAGACCTGGCCTCTTCTTTATGTTATCTTCACCCTGTCTTGGAGCTCACCATCCCACTACTTTAGGAATCTTAAATTCCAGTGTTGCATTATACCTTAGGTTCTCCATTTATTAGATGCAGGACTTGAGCAAATCACTTAACCTCTGCCTGTTTCCTCTTTTGTAAAAAAGGAAAAAACAATAGTGCCTGTGTCATAAGGTTGTGAGGGTAGAGTTGATACACGTAAAACTCTTACTAAAGTGCCTAGCACATAGTAAACGTTATAAATAAATGCAAGCAGTTATTATTATTGAATTATTCTCTGTTGATCGTTTCCTTCTCACATGAATGTTTTCTTGGATCTCAGGAAGACCCCTTTCATATTCCCAAGCCATAGCGCCTGTTACTAATTGCTCCTTCTTTCCTACTACCTACCTCCTCAGAGCAAGGCCAGAAATAGCAGCAAAAGCATCTTGGGTCATTCCACCTATATGCCTTCACTGCTTTTTAGGCTATTGTGTACTCCTGGTGAAAATTGCAAGACACGGTGGTCTCTAACCTACCTGGACTCTCCGTGCCTCTGGACAGTTTTTTGTGTCTTCTTGTAAGCTCCCTCTCTCCTTTCCTGCTTGAGCTATTCCAGACTTTAATCACTGTCCTTAAGCTCTTTATGGAGAATTCTCGCATCTCTCTTCAAGAAATTTAACTACTACTTTGCTGTGAAAACTAATGTTATCATGTGTAAGTTCCTCCAGCTTTCTTCTCTTTCAGTTATAGTCTTGTACTCATTCTCAACTCCTCCTCTCAGGTCTTAGAGAAAGATGTTCTTTTTTCCTTCTTTGCTGTGGTGGTAACTACCATACTATCTTTATAGCCAAGAGCCTTCAAAGAGTAGTCTGTATGTCCTTCATTAGAACAGCTTTCTTTAGAGGAGACATCAAGTCTTTTTGTTATGATCTTTGTCAGTGCAGCACAATGCTATACCAACAATGCCGAATGAATGAACTAATAGACTAGTTTGTTTTGTCATCTTTAAGATGGTAACTATAGTAATCTTACAGATTTATTGTGAGAATTATAAGAAATAATGTCAGAAAGCGCTTTCTAATAAACAGTGGCATCACTGGGGCATTTAAAATGATTTTCTAATCGTAAAGTCAGAATTTTCAACTAAAGGTAATAATATTTGATGTGGGATAGTTATTTTCAAATTTGTCTATGGTCTCCAGGACCCAGGAGGAGTGGAGTAGAAATCTCTCTCTCTGGTAATTTAGAGCAGTTTATATGTTGCCATTTGTATAAAAGATTTCGTTTAAAAAGTTGTATTAACCATTGCTTTAAAATCACTAGTTATTAATCCAGCCTTTTTAAAATTGAGGAGAATCCTGCTTGCCCAGGTTGATAAAGTTAATACGAAATTGAGAACAGACCCAGTAGTTGCCTTAACCTCTAATCGAGAGCTTTTGCTACTAGAAAGCATTACTTTTTTGTTTGTCAGTTTTAAAGTTGAAAATAATTGAGTAATTTCTTAATTTGACTTTCATTCATTTAGTACTTTTGATCATAGAGAAAGGATTGGTCCCAAATTTGCTCATTAAATAAAAAAGGCTACTGCTAAGTAAAAGAATAAAGACTTCAAAGGGATTTCTTTACTGACTTTAAGAAAATACAAGATTCTTTACAGACACTTTTCTATGAAAGCAAACCATCATTGCTAAGAGGAATGCTTTAACTTACTGATTGTAAGTCATTCCTAACACAGCCCCTTAACTGAACAACGCTTAGCCTCTTTTTGCCCTATCTTCTTGAAAGTAATCATGAAAAATTCTTTTTCTTTTTTTCCCTTCCAATTTATTGATAGTATGAGAAGTTGCTTTATTAAGATTAGTAACCACAACTTGTCAAATGTCTGCCTTGTGTTAGGCTCTGTTTTAGGTACTTTAAACTATAATTATCTCACATCCTTACAACAATCTATAAGTATTGTTACTTCTGTTTTAAATCTCTCTAGACTCAGAGACCTAGTGAAATATGTGTAACTACATTTATACCTAGGAAAGGGCAGAGCTGGGATTCAGATCCCAGGTATCTCTGACTCAAAATTTCATGTTCTTTCTATTGCACTACACTGCCTTATTCTGTTATGAATTTGCTAGATTCTGGAATATTTACTTTCTTAATAGGAACATATTGGAAAATTAATTCTAGGTTTGTGTTTAAATTCTTAGCCTATTCAGGGGCCTTGAAGCTTATACAATCCAGTACTCTCTTAATGAGAAGAATTCAAAATTAAGTTCTGAGCTTTGGAAGAAGTTTTTGTAGGCTTAAGCCTCACTAGAGTCAAGGTAAATGCACCACTCATAAGAGAATAAATGTTTTAAAAACCTTGAATCAATCAAAGTATACATTCAGTAAAATTTGAGTATATAAATTGCTTAAGGGGTGCCCTCGTGTGTATTGACTTGAATAAAGCAGTCAAAATCATAACTTATAAGAAGTATACAATAGTTAACATATTTATGAGTTAATACTTTACTTATAATTATAAGGCTGATAGCACACATTTTGTTTAATCTTTTTCAGTTAATGGAAATTTATCTTGTTAAGTATATTTAGAAAATGATTCCTTGAAGTTCTTGACACATGTAAATACTTTAATGTAATCTTTACTTTTTTTTTGGTCTTTGAGAATATACTAAGAAGTAGACTAAACAGTAAAGTGAATTTCGAAGCACAAAGATGAGATACTTTAAAATATTTCACTTTTTCTCATGATATATGCAAGTGAGAAATGAAAAAGGTGTGTTTTTTGGATAAGAGCTATCACTAGCCAAATAGGTAATTTATTTGCTCCTATTTGTATTCGTGTTTTAATTTTTAAAAGCTAAAGGGGATTTTAAAAGGAATCTGTTCTAAATAGATGAGCAAACAGAGGACTGGAGAGGGTGATTTTACCCAAGGAATACTCTCATGACTCGAATTAATGGAGGGACCATGACTTAGAAGCCTGATTTCCAGTTAAAAGATTTTTTTCTCTAGACCAAAGCGAAATAAGCATATGACCATAATTACTCAGTATTATCGTTCACCTATTCATTTGTAAAACAATTTCTTAATATTGAGCATCCAGGCAATTTGAGTTGATGTAAGGGACACTTACATTTAGATCAGGACACTTGGATTTCCTTCATTGCTCTAACTAGCCATGTGATCTTAGATAAGCCATTTAGCCACATTTTCCTCACTTGTAAAAAGAAGAGATTTTAATTGGGGGTTATTTAGGCTCATTCAACTCTAAAAATTGCACTAAAGGTGGCAGATTTATACATAAGTCTAGGAACTGAATGCTGGTATATTCTGTGGCCTAAAACATTTTGTGTGATGTTACCAAAGATCTAATTTTTCAGCCTTAGAGAATTTCTTTTAAAATAAGAATGATCTGTTTTAGTGATGACGGTTAAATCCTAGTAAAAAGCAATAAGGAAAGCTCACTGTGTTCTTACATACTTCTTTCTGAGTGACTCAGTAGTTTTAGAGACTTGATTAGATTGGATATCATATTTTAGTAATAGTTTTTTATGATACGGCTTTTGCTGTCATATCACATTAGTTAAGTTCATTCAATTCAAAGATAAAGCTAACTAGCAGTTGATACTGTTTAACATGTTTTTGTTTTTCTTTGGATTGTGTGTAGCTGATTCTGGTGTAAACTAATTTGTTATTGCCTTACAGTTTATAGAGCCTTTACACATTATCATAGTTTTGGTAAAACTAGGTTTACGCATTTATAAAAGAAGAACTCAGTGACTTAAGCTAAAAAGAAAGTATTGTCACTTTTGATTAAAATCAATAATTTTACATTATAGAATAGAAATATGAACTCAAACATGCACTTAGATATAAAGTATTTTTTCCCTATAACATTATTTTTACTACTTTGAAATTACATCCAAAATAGAAGATTTCTGCTTTTCTATTATTCTGTTTTCCAGATGAATGTGTAAAGAGCAATTTTGTACACATGATCTTTAATAGTGTTTGGGATTTGATAGGATACTGGGAAATACAGGAATCGTTTTTATTTTAAAGTGTTCTTGTAGATGTAATAACTAATTTTCTTAATAGGGAGGATCTCTAATTACAATGTTTGAAGAGTTTCAGTCAATGTGAATATATTGTATTTTCTGGATAAAATGTGTTTCAGGGTGCCCAGTAACATCTCTTTATTCGTCAATGAAAACACCAAGAGTAGGACAGTGACAAATTTCTTGCTTCAATGAGAATACTTAGGATTGAATCTTATTTGTTGTGGTCATCATCAGATTGAAATGTTACACATAGATTTTTTTTTTTCATAAATGCAAAAGTCATTCACAGAGATACAGTTGAAATAATACTGTATTGTTAGTACTATTAAATCAATTGTGATTTAAACAGATTTTCATAGGATAATTTGGAATCTTGTCTTTGTGTCTTGGAAAAAAATCGTTCCAAATTTCCAACTTGATTTTTGAACAGCCTAGTTATATTGAGGACTGAAATGCAGATTGTACTTGAACATTCTGTTGATGGTTTAGCTTTCTCATTATGTTACTGTTCTGTAATTCAATAATATTATAGGCCAATTGAATGTAGATCACACTTGGTTTGTGACTTCACAGAATTGTCCATGCTGCTGTGCTTTTCTAATTGATAATCTTTTTCTCTCTTTTCTTAACATCTGTCATTACTTTTGGCAGAGCACTTCTGCTCCCATCTGATCTCCACTGTAACCAAAGAAAACCTAGTTAACCAAACATCAGAAGTCTTAATTTTACACTCAGATTTAAGTTAAGCGAGACTATATGTCTTTCTCTTCAGTGTAGAAAAGAAAGAAATTTATTTATCAAGTGCCGTGTGGCAAATGCTTTCATAAACTTAATTGTCACACAATATACCATCTTCTCCCATTTCTCCTGCCACAAGCAGATAAGGGAAGTAAAGTTTGGAAAGTTAAAGAACTTGTCCAAAACCTGAATGTTTCCTACTGGGCTGTTTTCCTCAAAGCTTGGATCTTCGGCTTTGTTTTTGCTGATTGTTTAAAAATTAACTGATGAATAAATGGGATTATTGCAGATGTCAAATCATTGCATAGTTTTTGGTCATCAGATAAGATTCATCATCATTATTAACTATAACTGCACTGCATTTAAATCATATTTTTGAATGTTATCCAGGCATTGTGCTGTTTATTATAAAGGATACAATAAAATAAAGGAAGAAAGACTTTATATTACTCTGAGGTACTTACAATCTAGGAGGGAGCTTCCTTTCATAATTTATAGTTTTGTGTTGTGTCTGACTAGAATACTGCCATTCCTCAGATATTTGTACCAAAGTATCCTTTTTGAGGCTGAAGCTCAAAATTAAAATCAAGCATTTTTACTTGTTTTTTTTCTAGCTGTGTCATTCTGAATTGCTTGGAATTTCAAATTCTCACCCTTTTCCCCCACCCACCCTGTTCTAAATTTCTTGTAGAAAATTATTCACAGGGGACTAAAGACTTCTTGTTCTTTGTATGTAGTAGATGTGAAGAATACAGTTCTCTTCATTTTAGTTTTAATTGGCTTATGCTGTAGTTCTCTCCAACTGAGTAATTACAGAACCTTCAAGATGTGTAAGTATATAATAGACTTAAATCCTTTCTGATTCAGGCATTTTGAAGGTTATGTTTTATATCATTTGAATAATGGAGATGAAAAATCAGAGAAGTTTGTGAAAGAAAATAAAGACGGTTAGCTTGTTTTCGTTGTTGATACTAATGAGGGAATTGTAATCCTAGATTGGTGAAAGGTAAGGAGGAGAAGGTCACGTTTAAAAATTAAAGTCTTGATTTGTTTTTTAAAAGTGTTACTAAACCTTAAGAATACTTAATTATATTTTTCCTTTAAAAAAGATCTTTTGCATTTTTTCCTGCTAAATGAATGTACTTTGCTTGCTGCTCACTTTATAACTCGAGCTTCTAGGGGATAGATATTGCATATACCTAACAATTAGCAGACATTAAGTGTTTGCATATATGTGTTTGTGTGTATTTTATTTTATCATTTTGTTTTGCTGAAGCATAATTACCAAATCCCTTCCTGAGTATGTTTGCAGTTATTGCAACCTAAATTAATCAGTTTTATCAAATGGAATTAAAACCCTGCTCACATAATTTAGAATATTACTTTAAAATAAGAATGTTATTACTCTTTTTTATTGTGTACATAAAACTAGGGTCTTTAAATTATGTGACTTTTTGTGACATGTTGTGTTCTCTATCGGGGATGGGTAAGAAATTGAAATTATTTATTAACATAATTATTTTGCCACTGCTGTTGACATGTTCACTTGTTGCCAAGACCAAAGCATGTATATGTAGGAATTTGCACTCAAAGCTGGTTTTTTTGAGGCACATTGTTTTTGGAGTTGTTTGATTTCGGGAGAGATTGTAGCTTATGGATCTTCTCCTGAATGGCCTTTACCGTCCACTAGTTTCCTCCCAGTTAATACATATTAAATAAAATTAATGATTAAGCAGCCTTCTTAGGTATTTAGTTAGGTGAATGGAAAAATCTGAAAATATACTTGATATGTGAAATTGGAGAGCTTGTTGCTTGCACATTATTGTACCTTATTTCCACTTGAAAAAGACATTTTCTTATTTAAAAATTACATTAATTGCTGTAGATAAGCACATTAAAGTACTTTCCTTTGTATTGTGCTTAGTAATTCAGACATTCATGTTTTCCAAATTGCATTGGTGTAATATGGGTGAAACAAGATATTTGCTTATAGCCTTCTAAGTGGCATTGGAAAAAAAATGCACAATCCCTTAAGTATCTCAAAGTCTAAAAGAAAAGATGCACAAACATTATGAAGCAGTATGGGAGTGTAGTGATAGATATAACTTGAGTATTAAGAAAGAGCTGAGAAGGAGTTATTAGCTTTGCTTGAGATCAGGGAAGGATCCATGGAGAATATGATACTTGAGCTGTGTTCAGAGGCTACGTGAAGAATCAGATAAAGAAGAAGGCATACAGAAGCCATGGGAGGATGCCGACGGGGTGGGGAGTGTGACAGCGGTAGGGAATTACCATCGGTTTAATGTTGGGAAAAAATGTCAAATTTGTATTGGTGAGTGAAAGATGAAGTTAAAGTAGGTACAGACTAGATCTTGAAGAGTGTTATGTTCCCTTTTAAAATACGCCCCTCTCCGCTGTCAGTAATGAGAGCTAGCTAAGTTTTGAACTGGGGCATGATGCTCCTATGTTTATTTTGATGGTGATTTTGAGGAAGATAGATTCCAAGAGTTATTCGAGTTCATGCCGATTGGAGGGCTCTTACAGTGATCTAGATGAAAGTTTTAAGACAATACTATTCAGGATGAAAGAATGGGGGCATATTTGAGAAATATCTTGGGCCTAATGTTGTAGCATTTGATGAATGGATGAGAAGGGGTTGAGGGAGGAAAGAAAAAAAGTTAAGGCTTATGCTGCTAGCTTGTTATAACTAGGTGGTTTGTGTTGCCACTACTAAATTAGAGAATATAGGAGGAAGATTTGGATGGGTGTGGAGAATGAGTTTACCAGGGATTTTGGACATGGTCAGTTTGATCTGTGTCTGGGGCATTTGATGGGAGACGTCCAGCAGATAGTTGAAGAAAATAGTTTTAGATTTTAGGGGGAACATGTGGGCTGGCAACATAGATTTAGGAACAGTTGTTCTGTAAATCAGTAATTTATCTTCTTTGAGATGTGGGCTGAACTTCTTGGGAAAACCGAGCTAGGGACCCACTATCCAGAAAGAAGTGCACATACATTATATTTGCAAAATTTTTTGTGCACAGTTTTAGGAGGCTCCAGAATCTCTTGCCAATCTAAGGTCTTGTAAATTTTAGAACCTTGTATGTGTGGGTAGTAGTTGTAACCATGGTAATGAATGAAAATGCATAGGGACTCAGCGTAGATGGAAGAGAGCCCAGGACCACACTCTGGGGATTAAAATGGCCCTGGACAAATAGAAGGCATGAAGCAGGGGGGTGCTCTTTCCAAAAGAAGCCTGCAATATACCGACTGGCATTTAGCATAGTTGTGCTCTTAGGGTTCTTTTGTTTTAACTCATATCTGTTGATGTGCTCAGCTTAGAATGCTGTATTTCTGACATTTGAATTATACTGTGCCTTGGGCTGTGCTAAATTCTACTGACGTTCTCATTTAATCTTCATGATAGTCCTTTGAGATAGATATTGTTATAAAACCCACTTTACAGATGAGGAAATACAGGCTTAGAAGAGGTAAGTAATTTATTTGCCCAAGGTCACATGGCTTATGGATTTAAGACAGCCATGACACAGTCAGACAGCAAAACCTATGTTCTCTGCTAATATACCGTACTGTGTTTACCAAGGGATCAGTGACTGGCACTGTGGTATTTCTTCACCATGTTGGCACAGTGGAGCGTGAGGTGAGTCTAGTAGTTTGGATTAGATTTGCGAATATTGGAGTCCTAATCCTAGCTCTGTGACTTGGGTAAATCATTTAATTTCTCTGGGTCTCTTTTTGTTTGTGTGAAAATTTTTACACATGAGCAATAACCGGAAGAAACATTGTTGTCCTGTTGTTCCATCTCTGCTCTGTCTATTAGGCTTGAGTATCTTGGATTAGAAAACAACCTTTGGTTTATATATGCAAGAAATGAATTTATTATAATGTGAGAATTTATTATAATGTACAATATTATATTTCAGAAATTCTTTATAGTCTAATAGAAAATGTAGTGATTTGTGCTCCATAGAGACCTTTTTATACATTTTTTAGCTTTCATGGAATCTTACGTTATAGAGCTTGAAAACATTTGAAGTTTAGCTTAACTGTTGGCAGTGTAGTTATCTCTGGAGTTTATAGTCTATATTAACTTTGCTCTTTCTTTGAAATTGTTCTGAATATCCATTTTTATACGTTTGTTATTTAATGTTAAGAATGGTGTCTTAGTCTGCTTTATTATAACCTCTGCATATGCTATCAGCAAACTAAAATCACATTGCACATACAGTAGTTCCTCCTTATGCGTCGGGGGTACATGCCAGTATCCTCAGCGGATGCCTGAAACTGCAGTAGTACCAAACCCTGTGTATACACTGTTTTCTCCTATAAGCACATACTTGTGATAAAGTCTAATTTATAAATTAGGCACCGTATGTGAGTAACAACAGTAATAAGATAGAGCAGTTCTAATAAGATACTGTAATAAAAAATGTGAAAGCGGTCATTTGTTTCAGGGGATCCCTTGCTGAAGTCTTCATACAGGCTCAGTGCTTTCTTGCTGCTGTCATTAGGAACATGATTTCTGTTCATGTCTTCCACACACAAATTTAGTTCCTTTCCACTTTACCTAAGCACTTACACACTGTGGCTGTAAGTTTTGTAGTTCGAAGTGCGACAGCAAATCTATCTTAAATTTCTTTTTCCTTCCTCACAATGTCTTGTATAGAAAAGTCTTACTGTAGATCTTCACAACCTCAGTGTATGATTATTTTTTTTTTAAGTCAAGAACTTTCACCTTTTCACTTAAAGGAAGCACTTTGTGGCTTCTGTTTGGCACATCTAAATTGCAGCATGATTACTCTTGCACTTTCGGGCCATTATGAAGTAAAATAAGGGTTACTTGAACACAGGCACTGCGAAACAGTGAGTCAGTTTGATGACCAAGAGAGCTGCTAAGTGAAGCTTGGGTGGGCAGCACAGACAGCCTGGATATGCAGAACAGAGTGGCAGAGTGGGGCGGTGCGAGATTCATGCTGCTCGGATGGCGTATAATTTAAAAATTTATTTCTGGAAGTTTTTATTTAATAATTTTGGACCACGCTGAAACCACAATAGGCAAAACCACGGATCAGGGGGCACTGCTGTACATGGAGTATTTGAGGCCATTATTATCACATAGGCTTGTATCTTTTATTTGTGAGAAGTTATTAAATAGCTACATCTTACTTATATTTTACATGGATGGCACCCTGAGTATCAGGGTATCTGACAAAAAGTAGTAGTTTAGGTGCAGGGCTAAATTCTCTTAAGGCCATTTCAGAAAAGTCCAGTAGACCTGGGATTTGAATAAGATTTGAGTAACAGAAGTTTTTCTCTTAAAGAGGATCCTGTTAAGCTCTCCAGAAAAGATTAGAGTCATCTGCTTGAATCTTCTTGATTGATAGTTGAGCTGGTACTTTATTGATAGGGTGACTGAAAGAACTTCATTGCTTACTCCGTCCTCTTTCACATTCGTACCCATTGTACATGGCTTTTTTTTAACCACTTTATTGAGGTATGATTGACCTACAAAAAAATACATATTTAATGTGTGCAACTTGATGAGTTTGGAGGTAGGTATTCACCTGTGAAACCGTCACCACATCTATACAGTAAGCAGATCCATCATCTCTAAAAGCTTCTTCCTGCCTTCTTTGGAGCAGATTGTACTAGCTCAGAAATTTTCATCCAGTTCAGATCAGAAGTGTCTGTGAAGCTGATGAGTAATTGTGGCAGAGTTTTTCAGGTTGTGAATGTAGAACTTGTCAGTTTTATATGTCGTAAAAAGGTCTCCTTAGAGATTAGTAGAAAATCATTCATTCAGCAAGTGTTAAGTGCCTGTTACTTGACAGGTATGATTTTAGTGGCTGAGGGATTCAGCAGTGAAAAAAAATCCCTGCCTTCATGGGGCTGACATTTGGCTGAGAGAGAGGAGACCAGCAAAAGAAATAAGGAATGTGAAGTTGGAATGTGGGGGTCATTAGTAAGAGGTGGCTGCTATTTTAGGTAGGGCAGTTAAAGTTTCATTTTAAGGTAACAGTTGAGCAGAGTTTTGAGGTCGACAAGTGAACGAGCCATGCAGATATCTGGGGGAAGAACATTTCAGAGAGAGTAACAAATATAAATACCTTGAGGTGAACTCGTTTGATGTATTCCAGGGGGATCGCAGGGAGGCTGGCGTGGCTGGAGCAGTGAGCAAGGAGGAAGACTAGCTGAGTCAGAGAGATTATCGGATTGAATGTGGCTTTGTAGGATAGTGTAAGGACTTCGACTTCAACTCTAAGAGAAATAAGTCACTTGAGGGTTGTGAACAGATGACTGACATGATTTGACTTAGGCTTTCAGAAGGTCAGTCTGGCTGCTCTATGATAGTGGGCCAAGAGCAGAAACAGACTAGTTAGGAGGCTGTTGCAATGATCTGAAACACGAAGGTGGTTTAGACTAGGCTAGTAACAGTGGAAGAGGTGCGAATTAGATTCTGGGTACATTTCGAAGGTAGAGACAACAGAATTTCCTGTTGGATTAGAAGTGGGGTAAGTATAAAGAGGATTACAAGTTTTCGGCATTGGCAAATGGAAGGATGGATTGGATGTTTGCTCAGTTGGAGATGACTGCAGGAGGAGCCAACTTAAGGAAAAGATTAAGGTTTCTATTTTAGACTTGATAAGTTTGAGGTATCTAGAAGGCATTCAAGTAGAAACATTGAGTTAGGTAGTTGAATAGATGACTCTGGTTTTAAGGGGAGAGGGCCAAACAGTATATATAAATTTTGAAGTTAACTTAAAACCATGAGAAGAGATGAGATCAACCTCACTTTTTAAAAACTGAATGTGAATGGACTAGAGGTTTAGAACCTGAGCCTTAGGGTTGGAGTCTGTGGCGATGAGTAAGAAGTGATAAGTGGACTGACAAATAGCCAATAGAATAGGAAGAAAAACAAGAGATTGCAGTGCTTGGAATGCAAGTGAGAAATGTTTCTAAGAGTAGGAATGATCAGCTCTTTCAGTTGCTGTCCAGATAGGTCAAGTAACATAAGAACTGAGACTTTGACCATTAGACTTGGCAATGTGGAAGTCACTGGTGACCTCCTCAAGAGTAATTTCAGTGAAATGGTAGAGATGAAATCCTTACTAGAGTGGATTCAAGATATAATCGGAAAAATAGGACTTGGAGACAGTTGACAGAGAATAGTTCTCCCCTGCCCCATGATTTTGCTGTAAACAGAAAAGAGAGTATTAGGTGGTGAGGATTTCTTTGTTTTCAAGGTGGGGAACTGATGATTTTGAATGCAGATGGAAATAATCTAGCAGAGAAAAAATATTGATGCTGGTAAAGGAGATTGCTGGGGGTGGGGGTCCTTGAATAGGAGAGTTGGGATGGGACTACAGCAGTACTTAAAATGCAGATTATGCTTCTTTCGGTGTGGGTTGGGATCTGCAATTCTGCATTTCTAACAAGTTCCTGGAATTTGCTTGTTTCTGATCCCTGTGCTATATTTTGAGTATATGAATTGGCACTTTGAGCAAAAGAATTCAACTCGCAGATTATATTGATATGCAGGCAGGCAGTTTAGTGGATATGGTCATAGTTTGTACAGTTTCTCTTCCAGTAGTTTCTGTTTTCTCAGTGGAACATGAAGCAAGTCATTATTCTGGAGTGAGTATGGAGGAGATGGTGTAAAGTCATCTAGGAGAGCTGGATTAATAGACTAGAAAAGTAGGGTTGTGGGGTTGCCTACAGGCCGACTTGTGGTTAGTGGTCATGAATTTCAGCCGAGATGGGTGTATGTTATTCTTCATTGTACTTTGAGAGGCTTGGGTGCAGGTGAAGAGTGGGTGAACGTTTGAGGTTTAGAATGGCATGTATTTTGGAGAGAGGAAGAGAGGGACCAAGTGACTTATGAACGTGTGCAAATGATGGACCATGGAATCTAAACTGGGAGAGGAGGAAAATGCATGCTAGGTTAAACAAAGAAACTGTGATGGGTTTTTGTTTTGTTTTTATTTGTGGTTTTTTTGTTGTTTGTTTGCTTGTTTTGTTTTTAGTTGCAGGTCTTCTCCCAATCTTCAGTTTGCTAAGAAGCTGTAAATCTCCAGGAAAGGAAATCTCTGAGCTTGTGTCCTACTAAACAAACTTAGGGGAAAAGACGTCTGTCTTAACACTTTGGGCTAAAGCAAGTATTAACATCAGGGATTATATTTTATTTAAAGTGGAGGGTTTTGCTTCAAATAAGAGAGGAGGGAGGTCTTAAAGGAGTTTTTAAAAATTACTTCTATCAGCTCTAAAAACTTTTTAAATGTATCCCTTTATTTCTATTAAAACAGATTATTAACATCCTTATAAGTCACAGCTTTATTCTCATAGCCATATAATAAAATATTTACTATATGGACAAATACAGACAGATTTTCAACCATTGGTTTTGTTCTTTTTTTTTTTTTTGTCTCTTTTCTCTCTTTTGGATATTACAGATGACCATGGATGAAAAATATGTAAACAGCATTTGGGACCTTCTGAAAAATGCAATTCAAGAAATCCAGCGTAAGAATAACAGTGGTCTTAGTTTTGAGGAGCTCTATAGAAATGCATATACAATGGTTTTGCATAAACATGGAGAAAAGCTCTACACTGGACTAAGAGAAGTTGTTACCGAACATCTCATAAATAAGGTATCCGACTTTAAAGGACTGTTGCTAATTATATTGAATCTAGAAAATCCTTTATACCATATTTTACTTAAAGTATTGATTATGAAGGCTCCAGGAAGCCTATAGAAGTAATAATCAATTAATGGCTGTATTACAAAACCTTACTCAAAATTTATAATTAGCTAAATCAGAATTTTTGATAATTGAGGAAAGATGAAATTTGTGATGTATGATATTCTCCATAATCATAGTTAAGAAAGCAAACTTTCAGTAATTTACAAATGTTTATTAATGTGAATTACAGATAATCATTTTTTTCTTAAAATGCTTATCAGCCCATTTTAGCTTTCTCTGTGTATTTGAAAATAATAAAATTACATTGTTTAAAAAATATCGTCTAAGGCTTCACCAATCGAAATTGACTTTATTCATTTTAACTGAGTTTTACTATAGAAATGTGAATTTAAAAAAATAATAAAATAGTGGTGGGCTGTTAACATTATAAAATGGTTCTTTGGTTCCAAAAAGATGTATTTGTTTTTTTAAACATATGTTTTTGTAGAGTAAACTTTTTCACTGCAAGTATGTCTTGCTTTATTGATTGTCAGATAAAATGTAAATACCACAGATAAATAAAAACTTCTCACAGTTTTTGTGTGGTATTAGGGCATTTTTAAAATTTTATTTTGAAAAAATGAAAAACTTGCACCGATTGTACAGTGATCTCTTATTGTAGATTCACCAGTTAACATTTTGCCATATTTTGGCCAATCTTTTTGTGATACTTGTTATTACTATTATTGATATTATTATGGCTGAACTATTAGAAAATAAATAGATTTAAATACCCTCAAATGCTTTGGAATGCTTCTCCTAAGAACAAGAAAATTCTTTTACTTAACCAAAGAACAATGCTCAAAATCTGACAGTTTAACATTAATATAATACTGTTATCTAATACAGTCCACATGTAAATTCACTAGTTGTCCCATGTCGCAGTGATGTCCTTTATAGTAGTTTGTTTTCTGATCCAGGATCCAATCCAGGATCACACACACAATTCCACAGCCTTTCTTTGTCTTCCAGCACATTGACATTTTTGAAGAGTATAGGTCAGTTGTTTTGTAGATTGTCCCTCAGTTTTTGGTTTGTCTGATTGTTTCCTCATGACTAGTTTCAGGTTATGCATTTTTGGCAGGAATAATACATAAGTGATGTTGTGTCCTCAGTGCATCACATCAGGAGGCACATGATGTCAGTTTATCCCATTATTGGTGATGTTAACTTTGATCACTTGGTGTCCGCCAGATTTCTCCACTGTGAAGGTACCTTTTTTCCCTTTGTAATTCATAAGTAATTTGTTCAGATATATTTTGAGATTGTATAAATATCCTGTTCCCCAGAAACTTTCATGTGATGGTTTTAGCATCCATCGATGATTCTTGCATGAATCATTATTACTCTAGTGGTTGCAGAATAGTCACTTTCTATTTCTACTGTTCCTTCTACAAGTCCTTTCTCTTAAGTGGGGTTACATGAGCAGGTAGCTAGTATCTCATAAAGCAGGTGATTGTGTTCTTCATGCAATCAACAGTTTTTTGTTAAGTGCCTACTATGCACAACTTTCTAGGAAAATACAGTAGATGCAAAGATATATATGATACTTTGCCTTCCTAAGTTTGTTTTTACTCTGATGTGAGAGTTGTTATACACATTTAGATAACAGTTTGAGGCATTATATAATAAAGTGGTAAATGAATTGTATAGACAATAAACAGCTTAGGAATTCCAATGAGGGAGAGATTACCTGGGCTGTAAGATTTCATGGGAAAGGATCAGATTGAACTGAGCCGTGAGAAGTTTGGGATATCAGTGAACAATGAGTAAGGCATTCCAGGGATGGTAGGTGTCACATGATTATACAGAAATAAGCTGAGTACATTTAGGTGGTAAGTAGAATTTGACTGAGGTATATAATAATTTATGGAGATTAGTGGATTATAGTGTTGCAAAAATGGTTTGGGAGCAAATTGAGGAGAAACTTGAATGCTAAGCTAAGGAATTTGGACTTAATGGAAGTTTATTGGAGGTTTTTAAGTAGATGATAATGTGACAGTATTTTAGGAAGATTAAGATGGGAATGATAGAAATGTAGGATTGGGAGGATGTTTGTCAGAAGCAGGAGAAAATACGGAAAAATCCGAGTAAAGCAATAGGCTAGAAATGAATGGATGCTGTCAGAAATGCTGAAGTAAGACTAGATAGAATTTGGTTACTGAGAAAATGATGGTGCTACCAATAGAAATACCGAGAAATTATAGTGGAAAACTGATTTGGAGTAGTGGAGATGACAGATTTCGTTTTAGATTACATTGGAAATTTTTATAGTTGGCAGGCACCTTAGAAATCATTTTACATGTGAGGGAAATTGAGTGAGACCATAATAAGATACTCAAGTAGAAATATCATATGTTTGGAGATACACAGTTGAAGAGCTTGGGCAAGATTTGGCATTTGGTAACATGTATTGAGGAATAAGTATTGGAGTTCAGAGAATGAAAATCCCAGAGCCAAAGGATGAATCTTCAAAACAAACTCTAGTTAAATAGACATTGGAAATAGACTAATTTAAGAAGCTTGGCATCAAAAGAGAAGAAAAATAGAGGGGAGGTTTTGCTTAGAGCTCTTGAAAGGGAGAAAATGGGAGCAACTGTATTCTTAGATGTGGAGAGAATATGGAATTGAGAACAGTGGAGACATGAAGTTGAAGAGGAGTGTGTTCTCACTTGCCAGAGATGCCCTAGGGAATGACAATAATAATCACAACCAAATTACTGTGTGTTAGAGTCCAGTTCTAATGCTTTTACATGTGTTAGCTTAGTTATTGGTCACAATCCAATAAGTCAGATACTGTTATCTCTGTTTTACAAGTGAAGAAACTGAGGCACAGAGAATTGATGATTTGTCCAGATGCACATAGCTAGTAAATGGCCTAGATGGAATAGTATTCAGTTAGTGTGGCTTCAGGCTGGGTCCTTGCCTTCTCTGTAGATCTTCTCCTGAGGCATTGTAAATGGATCAAGATGCAGTAAATATACTGACATTTAGGGTGTGTGAGGGGCCTCAAGTAAATTGGTTCAATGTTTGTAAATAGTTCTTTATATTCTAGGTCTTGGTTTATATAATTAAAATGAAGGAATTGGCAGTAATATCTCCGTGATTCTTTAGTTCTAAAACTTAATGAATCTAATAATCCACGCATCTTCTGAAAATGAAGTGAAGAGACATGGAGAAGTCCTTTTGGGGAATCTACTAAGGAATTGCCAAGGTGGGGAAAAGCTAGCTCAGTAGGAAATGGCCTGAATGTGTGATTTTTTTTTTTAAGCGGTGCTTTGCAACGTGGGCACAGATGCAGAAAAAAACATCTGTAGTCATTGTGTTAGGATTGAGAATTGGCTTATCCAAAAAAATGACAACATGAGGGGAGGCCAGAGTGTGAAGTCATTGTTTAAGTGATTGATTTTTGGACTCTGCAACGTGGTTAGGTAGAAATTGAAGTCATGTGAACAAACAACTCCATGGTAACTGTGAGAGCTTTAGCATATTTTACGTTGCTTAAAGTGGTCCTATATCTAAGGCTGTCATTTCAAAATATAGGAGTTCCCTATAATATATTCCATAGAACATGTATTTGAGTTGATTGTACTAAAGAAGTTAAAAATATATATACTAAATTTTTAATTTTATTTCTTTTACACAGGCATTAATAATGTCACCAGCATCTGAAAATGTTCTTTAATTTTTTCTTTCACAAATATTTGACAAGCATAAAGTGTCAGTTTCTGTACTAATTTCAGCATGTCTATTGACTGATTTCTTTGTTTTAGTTAAATTAAGTTTTTGAATTTCTTTTAGTATCAATGCTTTCATTTTTGTGTTTTCCACTAATCTGACTTTATTTTTACCTTTTTTATGAAAAACAGTAACTGCGAAATACATTACCACTATATGAAGGAGACACTGCCAGAAGAAGTCTATTATCTGACAGGCAGGGCCATCATACAAAAGCCCAAAATGTTTGTCTCCTATTGAAGAGTCTCAGTTTTGCTCTGCTAAATGGGACTTTTAGGAACATTGCCAATGAAATATGCATAAGTGTAGTTTGCATGAAAATAAATATCACCTGTCTTGATCCTTCACCTTCTGACTGGGTGGTGAAGGAATGTTTAGGGTTCTGTGGTATCAAAGTATCTTCAGTCTCACAGCGTATATCCGTTTTTGTTTTGAAGCAAATGCATGGTCTGTTCAATTTTTTGTTCACTGTTTATCATTGATGCCAAGATGAGAATAGTGAACATTTTGAGGAATATTTTGGTAAAGCAGAGTGGTGTGAACTACCAGAGAGCAGGTGAAGGGAGGACACTTCAGAAACTCATTATTGGTTTTGGAAGTAAGTTCACAAAATCGAAACAGGCATAGGAAAGCTAAATGCTAATATCTTTCACTTGGTAGTGTTTTCTTCCTACCTCTAGAAGAATGTTCCTTTCAAGGAAACAGAGACCCAAAGGAATTCTGTGAATTTCTCAAGACCACAAAGCAAAACTGAGGGTGTGATGTGGCCTTTTGTGCTTCGCCATAAGAAAAATCTTGTCTTATTTTAGCAAAAATGAAAACATTTCAGAATTCACAGGGATCATTTTTTCTTTAACGGTTTTTTTTTCCTAAATAACTTTAAAAGCATGTTATACTAAGAAAAAAAGTTCTGCTACTCTCCAGTTTTAAGAATTTTAAATTACAGATTATTTTGTCAAAGCCACAAAATTATCTTTACAAGACTTATTACAGAATTCAACATTCAGAAGTATTTATTATTTGCCAGACTCTGACTTAGGTATAAGAAATGTATTGATAAATAGAATGCATCTGATCCCTGTACTTTTGGAACAGATAGACCAGTAAATAAATATTTACCTATAAAATAAAATGAAGAAAACAGGATACAGTGATAGAGAAAAATGATAGGGGCAACTACACAGCTCAAGAAAGGGCTCCTTGACGAAGTGGTGATATTTAAGCTGGAACATGAAGAATGAGAAAGGTACTCATGAGAAAAGTGGATTGAAGAGCATGCCAAGCAAAGGCAATGCCTATAAAACATTTTTTCAGATAGTCAATATTTTCAGCTTTCTGGGCCATATGTTCTCTTTCATGGCTCCTTAGCTCTCTCGTAGCACAGGAACAACAGTAAACCACACGTGATGAGTGGGTGTGGCAGCATGCCAAGAAAACTTTATTTAAAAAGACAGCCGGCCATCTTTTACGAACCCCTGAACTAGAGAAGTTGGGGTTTGGGTTGGGGGAACCAGTTGTGAATGGGACATTAAGCATTGGCAGTGGGGAAGATTGGGGCAGGGTGAGGCTGGAGAGAGAAGCAGAAGCCAGATCATGCCAGGCCTCGAAGCCAAGGTATAAGGGCTTCATACTTAATTACATGTACATTAGGAAGCCATTCAAGGATTTTAAGCAAGTGAGACAGTGACATGTAGGTTTTTAAAATATTACCCTGGTTGCTTTGTGGTACGTAAGTTAGAGGGCCCAAAGTCACAGGTTCAAGAGTTGAAATGAGGGGAAGAGAAAGGAGTAATCCAGTAGTTCAGGTCACTGGCAGATGTGATATGCACCTGTGTACAGACAGTGGGGTAGAGAAAAGTTTTCAGGTTTAAGATATATTTTTGATACGAAAAGATGATTATATGCAGGTTGATTATAGAGGATGAAGAAGAGGGAAGAATCTAAGGTGGTTTCTAGATTTTTGGCTGTTGGACAACCTGGTGATTCCATTTTTTGATATAAATTGGCGGTGAAAAGGGAACTGCATTTGCACAGGTTAATATAAAGATGCCCATGAAATTGAATATGCAAATCTAATTCTCTGAGAAGTTTGGACTGGAAATGTTTAAGTTTGGGAATTATGAGCATTTAGATGATACTTAAAGCCCTGGAAATAGGTGAAATATTATAGAAAAAGAAATGAAGCCTCCCTGTTGCTTTTTAAACATTTCATGTAGTTCGAGGGTTGTAGTGGAGACTAAAAAATGGCCAAAGTGTTAGCGGTACTTCAAGATTCAGATCTCACCTTTAATTATAAAATAAAATTCAACATTTATTTATCCGAATTGTGGTTTTCTCTGTGTGTGTGTGTGTGTGTGTGTGTGTGTGTGTGTGTGTGTGTGTGTGTGTGTGATGTTAAAAGGCAATTTTAAATTCAGAAATAAGGATAACCAGTTCTGTTGATTGTGGGCAGGGTTAGGTAAAGGTTGAGTTGTCTCTTTAAAAATTTTTCTATAGAATTTTTGAGATATAATTGACAAATGAAATTATAAGATATTTAAAATGTTTTGTTTTTGAGGAATGGTATCTTTTTAGAAGATTCCTATTTGAGGTTCACACTTGATAACAGTACAGTAACCAAGGACTAGCCTTTTCTCCTTCTAACTACTGTTGAGCACTCCATGTTTAATAAAAAAATAACTTAGAAGCAGCTGCAGTAGAAAAGTATTGGGTAAAAAGTAGGAAGAACTGGACTTTTGGCGTAATTCTTCAACTAACAGTCTTGAACAAACTGAGACTTTTCTGAATTTTGGATTATTAATTTATAAAATGAGATTAAGATTGGTTGTGTTAGCCCAAATCAGCCTTAAAATTGTATGATTACGTGTCTTTACAATTTGGAGTTATTAAGACTTATAGTTTTTTCAGTTTACTGTTCATTCCTGTACCATAATATGTGTTTAGAATAAAAATATTTTTATTTTTGATTGTTTCTTAAAGTCATGAGAGAAACTTTATTTTATTCAATATATCAAGAACTTTATCTCAATTTCGTGATGCTTAGCAGGTTTCTTAGATTTGCTTCATGCTTAATTTTCCATTGTTTTTTCACATTACTACTACTTATAGTAATAATTGAATATATGGCAGCCTCATAAATGAGCTAATTCTCATACTTTAGAAGTTTTCCTCTTAGAAATTCTAACAGCTGAACAACAACAACAAAAAAGATGTTGACTTTTTAACTCTACTGGAAACAGCTTCTTATCGCTAAAAAGACCTTTTATTCCAGTGGCTCTCAGAATCTTTCTGTCCATATATCCTATTCTTCAAATACTATCTTACTTTGATTAGATGGGAAGAAGGCAGAATAAGAGGAGCTTCATCCTGCTCACTTTGATTCATTCAGAAAACTGCCTATTAAGGATCTGTTCCGTGACAGGCACTGGTTTACTAAGCATTTGCAATATATCAAAGATCTCTGCCATTTCAAAACTCATGTTTTTGTACTTGCTTAATCTGTGCCTTATAATCCTGCTCAATTCTAAACTCTGTGTTTCACAAGTAGGAAACTTGACGCCTTGAGGGGGAATAGTTTCAATTTTTAAGTGACTTTCTTATTTGATTTTTTTTTTTTTTTGTAAACTGAAGTATTTTTTTTTTTGATAGAATAATACCTTAGTGTATTTTTGTACATAGGGTCTCATTTGCTGAAAATGTCTCCATGTGTACTATTGTGGGTTTTTTCTCTCCAGTTTTACAGGGAAAATGAAAAGAGCCAGAGTTTTAGATATTATGTTTATTTGTAGATAAATTAAGATGTTTATGTGAAGGGACTAATTGCATGTGGAAATGAAGTTGGTAATTTTATGGTAAGCTCCAGACTATTTTGTAGGCCAATTAAACAGACCGAGCTTTTCTAATAAAGCTTTTTAGTGCTTTTCCTTCCTTTCCAGCAAGTGCGAATGAATGTAGAGAGATTTTTTTAATGGCATTTATGTACAAAATATGTTATAAATGTGATTGCAGTGAATTATGAAAGATGTTGATAGAAACACTCAAGAATAAGATTTTCATTAACAGACAGATTGAGAGGCCCACAAATACCAAGTCTCTCTTGTGTTTCATCCACCAAAAAAATAAGACACCATACCTATCACCAGATACTGAGTCTGTCCTGTGTTTCAGCCACCAAAAAATAACTACAATACCATGCCTATCAGCAGGAAGCTCCCAATTTTAGAGAGGTAACCAGATCTGAAGGGGAATTATTTTGCCAGAGTTCAGGACACGGTAGAAAGAGATGGTCACGTTTGATGAGCTTTAAAGGGTTATTAAAGATTCCTCATGTAAATGAACAGTGGCAAAAAGTAGTCTCAGTAGGGAAAATAGCATGAGTAAGATCAGTGTAGATGGAACATAAAAGACTTCACATGCATTTCTAGGAAATGAGAATGGTAGTTACTTGGATTTTGAAAAACATCATAGTAGGGTTAGCTTTTATTCTGTGGGAGCCATTGGTTTTTAATCTTCGAAAAAAGACTGAAGTGGAGAAGATGGAGTAAAAGATTTAGTAGGAGTGCCACGTTCATTGCTACTTATTTTTCATTCTTTGGCCATCTTGTCCTTTTTCCTACCTTAATGGAAAATGTGAGAACTCATTATATTGAATATTGATGTTGCCTAGGGTGGTGACAGGAGTCAGAAAGAAGAGGAAGGCTGTGAGCTAGGTGTACAAACCATTAATAAATATGATACAGAAGAGTTAACCTGAATATGAGTAGGATAATACCAAAAGGGGAAGAAATTATTGGGGATAGGGTGAGGAATAGAGATTATTAGAGAGTCAGGAAGACAGCAGTCATGGGATGTGAGGGGCATAGGAAGTTGAGTAGCTTTTCCTTGGAAAGTATTAGATGTTTGGGGAGAGCCAAGTTTAAAGTGTTGTTAGGTTCACTCGTGTTAAACACCTATTTCCACATATATTGTTGAGTAGACTGTAAGCACTTGAGGGCAGGGTACCCACTCTGTCGTGTTTTCTGTTGTATTTTCTAGTGTTACTCTTTTAATATTTACTAAATAAGTTAATGAACAAACTAGGACCTGTTCCATCTTTGTATCTCCTGTTCCTTCATGAAGTTGGCACTCTAAGGAATCTCTAAAACTAATACTAGCAGTGAAATGGAAAGCATCATGGTTTATATCCATAAACTGCAGAGATGTGTTTTGTCTTCTGTATGTAGGGTAATACTTCTACCTATCCAAGGTAGTTACTGAATCTGACCACTGTTTACGCAGAGTCTGTTTCACCAATTTAAAAGTACAGGATAATTTTGGGGCTGTATGCATCTGATTTTTTGAGAATGGAGTTTGTCAGCTTACTAGATACCAGATCCTGTGACCTTGTACAACTATGGGTTTTTTTCCCCCATAGTACTCAAGAGAACAAAAATCTAATTGTCATATTGCCATACTTTGTATAGGTTTTATTACTTATTCTGTCAGTGTCCCCATTGTTCAACTTAGCTATGGTACTAATGCTATAATGGCTTTTAATGTATATCTTATTATCATAACCATTGGCAATGGAGTAGTTTACAAATGATAATTCTTACTGTCATTCTGTGGTATACTGCTTTTTTCTTTCTGTTTCCCTTTTTTTTCAACCAGTAGGTATAAAGCTACAATTTTTAATGGCATTACTTTGTACTCATAAAGAAATCCCTATTTTCTAAGGTATGTTTTTTTAAATACACCTTATGCCAAATTTAGATGAATTTTTTTATTTGCCTGAACATGTAGAAAATTTTCTTCATGTTTAGAATTATGAAAATGCGTTGTCCTAATTCCATTTCGTGCCCCTCCTTTGAACCTCACGACTTCTCTAGTGCTACTCATGGTATCCTACTTTGTATTGAGGTCATTTGAATGCTACTGTTGTAAGTTCCTCTTTTCTCCTTTCTCCCATAGAGATTATAAAGTGGCTGAATGCATTTTGTATCCCCCACAGTGCCTAGCATCCTGCTTTGCTTGTTGGAAGTAATCATTAAATATTTGATTGTCAATTTGGGGAAAGATTTTATGTAGTCTTTTGAATTAAGAACTTCACTTTGGACACTTAAAGCAAAGAGTGGGGGGAATATTGCCACTAGGAATGAATTTGATTTTGAAATTGCAATTCGTGTGCTCTTTGCAAAATGCTTAAACTTACATTACTGACTATATATACATTAGTAAATTACAGAAGAATCTTCTGATATCAGTCAAGAAAAGTTTCCCCTGCAGTGGCTGTCTTGTTAATAATACTGGTATGATTACTCTGATCAAGATTGCCACCTTTTTTCGAAAAGGTTAGTGCAAATAACAACAATCTTGTCAATCTAGAAAATATCAAGAGGGCAGTGAATTTTCTGTCATTCAGGAATCACTTGTCATTAGTGAATTCTTAAAAGTTTTAAATATCTACAGCAGTTCAGTTTAATTCTCTTAACCTCAGTAGAAGCTTACTTTGAAATACAGAATCTTAAGGTGATTATCTACAATATGAGAGAGCAACATCTATTCACCGAACTTGTATTGCAAATACTAATAATAGGAGGTTGGCTGCATTGCAAGGTCCACAAAGTATGGAGTAAAAGAATTCCTTCTAGTTACAGAGATATTTCTGTTCTATGAGGAAAAGAAAGCAAGAATCAAATGGAAATTGAGAGTTAATAAAATGCTGTATAAAATATGTGGACATGTGTATGTATATGTGTTTTATGTCACTTGTTCCTCAACATTTAAAGCACTTATGAATTTTCTGGTACTCTTGTTAAAATGCAGATTCTGGTTCAGTAGATCTTAGGCCCCAAGATTGTGCATTTCTAACAAGCTCCCAGAGGATGATGATGTTGATGATCATCATCATCTGGACTATGATATTGCTCTGCGGAACACACTTCGAGTAGCGAGATTCAAATATGTATGTGAATAATATTACAAATATGTAATACAAATAGTACTATAATAGTAGCAAATGCTTCTATGGCATTTAATGTGGGCTAGGCATTGTTCTAAGCATTTTGTGTATGTTAACTCATTTTATCTGCACAGCAGCTCCTTGAAGTAGGTGCTATTATTAAAGCTATTTTATAAAAATGATAATGCAGAGAAATTAAATTG
This sequence comes from Pteropus medius, assembly GCF_902729225.1. Classification (NCBI taxonomy): domain Eukaryota; kingdom Metazoa; phylum Chordata; class Mammalia; order Chiroptera; family Pteropodidae; genus Pteropus; species Pteropus medius. The sequence continues at coordinate 6,110,622 of NW_024354875.1, forward strand.
TTCAAGGTCACACATTTCACTAAGTATGGATCTGTGATTTGAATCAGGCAGATGGGCTTTTCAGCATCTATACTCCTGTACTGCCACTGTTCAGTATATCTGACTGTTATAAAAAATAGCAAAACATTGCACTATCTCTTTTTAATATTTTAAATTGTGGATTCTTGGGGTATGGAGAAGAGTTGTAAAGCTCTTTTCAGACTATTTGTGTTGCGTTAGAAGAAATGTCTTCTGGACTCCGTGGCTTAGCTCCATAGAAATTCACTGCTGTATAAGCCACTTTTATTGATAGGTTTATGTTGCATCGCTCTGGTGCGATGAAGTGAAAATATTTTTGAGATCTTCAGGAATAATTCTTTAATGGTATTTCTTGAAAAAATAGGATTTATGTAGTGGTGAAAATTTGTAAAGTGAAAAGCCCCCAGATCACATATGCAGGACTCTGAAAAAATTCAAATGTTATAAATGGGTACTTAAATGTTATTTTTAATCATGGTAAATGTTGCATGTTTATGTAAATACTCTGGTTTCATGAGATGAAAAAAGCAATATGTTTTAGAATTTAGATCCAGGAAGGTACATAGCAGACACCCAGTGGCTCTCAGTTACTTTAAAACAATGGAAAACCCCTCTTTTAAAATCATACAAAACCAATAGAAATCATGTTTCATCAGGGGAAATGGAGCCTGCCCTGCGTGGTACTCAGGCATCTTAGCGGAGCTGATCTATCTAATCAACCCCAGTCACATTGCAGGTAAGAGGAGCTGCAGATCAGATGGATTAAGTAACTTGGTCACAGTCTTAGTAGCTGCCATAGGCGGTTGTTTGCAAATACTAATTCGATTGTTTTAGCTCCTGGGTGATTGTTAAAATACTGCAGATTTCTAGATGGTCACATCTCTTAAAATTATAGTATCTTCATGATACTTTTTAATATTCTTTGTATAATTAGCATGTGCTCCAGTTTTTCATGCCCCGGTTTATGTTTTTAATACACGATGTGTATTTTAATGCAAAATAATGTCATGGGAATTTCTGTATTTAGCAATATAATTAATACTTGGATTAAATATTGTCCTGAGTTTTGAAACTTTTTAAGAAGGAATTCCTTAACTCAGTAATCCCTATCATCATTAACTATATTGCTCAATTCTAGTTTCAGTGAACTTTAGAACTAAAATCTATAATTAGTTTTCGCTGATGAATGTCTTTGTGGTAGACATTCTATTACTATTGTCTGCCTGCGATTTTGCCTTAGGCATTAAAATATAGAGGGTGAAAAATTTTAATTAATGATTTAAAATAATTATGTGTGTGTGTTAGAGGATGGAGATACTGTGCGGATATTAATGTCTCTAATTCTCCAACCAGCTAAGAGCTACTGACCCAGGGTCCGCCTCCTTGTCAATCCATGAAGATACTTGGATGTGAAAACTCAAGGGCAAACTCATGTCTGCTGGCTTTTCCAGTCATCCTTCTTTCCATTCTCATCTTCCTTTGACCAGTAATTTGATTGATTTGAGGGTGTGTTTTTTGCAACTTGGACATTAATTCATTGGTGAATATGTTTTATTACAACATTGGAAAATAAAAGTATCCTTTTGACTTAGTAGTTCCACTTTAATCTTCTCTCAGTTTGTAATAGAGAAGACAGGAAAAGCTATATTCAGAGAAATAAAGAATGTAGTATGCTGATTTCAATTATTACAGAGTTGTTCATAAGGTTGGTATACTGAAAATAATTCACAGTTCTTTATTGTTTGACATTCAAGTTACTTTTATGAGTGAAGATTGTGGTATCATAGCTTATGTTTATGGTATAATAATAAAACAGGATCTAACTTGAAAAACAATTGCTACAAACTTTAAAAAATCAATATACAAGAAAATTAGCCTTTATTTTCATGTACAGTTCTTGAATTTTATCTCGTGTATATTCATATAGTCGCTATCAATATAGAAAATTCCCTCACACCAGAAAATTCCCCGTTTTCTTCTTATAGTCACACCTTCCCTTCCTCGACCCCCAGTACCTGGCAACCACTGATCTGTTTTCTGTCACTATAGTTTTGTTCTCTCAAAAATGTGATATAAATGTAATCATACAGTTCGTAACCTTTTGAGACTTCTTTCACTCGGCATAATTACTTTGAGATTGATCTAACTGTTGTGTGTATCAATAGTTTGTTCCTTCTTATTGCTGAGTAATAGTCTATTGTATGAATAGTTTGCTTATTCATTTACCTGTTTACTTACTGAAAGGCATTTAGGTTGTATACAGTTTCTTGTGATTATGAATAGAGCTGCTCCAGACATTCATGTACAGGTTTTTGTGTGAATATAAGTTTTCATTTCTCTAGGGTAAATACCTAGGAGTGAGATTGCTGGGTCATATGGTTAAGTATATATTTAACTTCATAAGATACTGCCACACTGTGCCATTTTGCATTCCGTCACTTTTGTAATGCATGAGAGTTCTAGTTGCTGGGAATTTTGTCAGCACTTGGTATTGTCAGTGTATTTTATTTTAGCCATTCTAATGGGTGTGTAGTGAGATCTCATCATGGTTTTAATTTGCATTTCCGTAATGGCTAATGTTGCTGAATATCTTTTCACGTGCAAAACTGTCTTTATATATCCTCTTTGGCGAAGTGTCTGTTCAGGTCTTTCACCCATTTTTTAATTGAGTCGTTTGCTTTCTTTACTGAGTTGTAAGAGGTTTTGTTTGGTTTTGTTTGGTATTTTTGTGTACACACCACACACACACACACACACACACACACACCTCTGGATACAAGTCATTTGATATTTTCTCCCAGTCTGTAGCTTGTCTTTTTATTCTTTTAACCGTATCTGCAGATCAAAAGTTTTTAACTTTGATGGTTTACAGTTTTTCATTTTTTTTTCTTTTATAGATTATGCTGTGAGTGTTACGTTGGAAATTGCTTAAAGTCTCAGATGACATTTTTTTTTCTTGTATTTTCCAGTATTTTCTTTTTCTTTGACTTACTATGGTGCTTTGAAAATGATATGCTATAACTAGATATTTTTCTCCTAAAGTAGAGGTTAATGTTGAAGGTTAATTGATGGCTTAAAAAAATCAGGACTCAGAATTGCATCAATATTATTATTATAACTATATGAAAACATTCATGTTGAAGAGATTCTGCAAGGGAAGGAACGGAAATGGCCAGTGTGGCTCTATTAAGCCAGTGGTTTCCTAATCCTGGCTGTTTTATCAGAATCACTTGGGTAGCTTTTTCACCCTTCCTCCTTCCCCCCCCAGCCTCTATAATTCCCACTGCAGGAAAAAAAAAAAATAGATTCTCTCAGATTCTCTTTCTTTGGTTCTTGAGTGGGCCTCCAGACTTTTTTTTTTTTATAAACTTTATTTTTTAGAACAGTTTTAGATTCACAGAAAAATTGAGCAGAAGGTACTGAGATTTCCCATAGGACCCCGGCCTGCACAGACACAGCCTCCCCTACTTTCAGCCTCTCACACCAGAATGGTATACTTGTTACAGTGGATGAGCCCTCGTCGACATATCTGTCACCTAGTCTGCAGTTTACATTAGGGGTCACTCTTGGGTTTTAACAAATGAATAATGAAATGTATCCTCTATTCATTATAGTACTAAACAGAAGAGTTTTACTCTTGAAAAATCCCCTGTGCTCTGCCTGTTCATCTCTCCCTCTACCTTAACCTCTGGCAACCAGTGTTTTTTTGTTTTTTTGTTTTTAGTCTCCTTAATTTTACCTTTTCCAGAATGTCTCATGATAGTTGGAATCAAATGGTATGTAGCCTTTTTATATTGTCTTCTTTCACTTGGTTATGTGCACCTGTTTCTTCCATGCCTTTTCATGGCTTGATAGCTCATTTCCTTTTAGTGCTAAATAATATTCTCTTGTCTGGATGTGCCTCATTTTATCTGTTCACCTACTAGAGGACATCTTGGTGGTTTCCAAGTTTTGGCAGTTATGAATAAAGTTGCTATAAACATCTATGTGGGCAGTTTTGTCTGGACGTAAATTGTCAACCCCTTTGATATTTATACCAAGGAACATAATTACTGCGTTGTGTGATAAGAATACGTCTAGTTTTGTAAGAAACTGCTAAATCGTCTTCCAAAGTGGCTGTACCGTTTTGCATTTCCACCAGCAGAGAATGAGAATGCTTGTTGCTCTTCATCCTCACTGGCATTCGGTGTTGTCAGTATTTGGGATTTTGGCCGTTCTAATAGTTGAGTAGTGATATCCCATTGTTTTAGTTTGCAATTCCGTAATGATCAGATGGGGAACGTCTTTTCATATGCTTATTTGCCAAGGATTCTTTTGATGAGGTGTCTAGGTCTATTGACAATTTTTTAAATTGGCGGGTTTTTTTTATTATTGAGTTTTATGAATTCTTTGTATGCAGTAAGTCCTCACTTAACATACCTTCTGTGACTTTTAAGTGAAATGATATATAACAAAACCAATTTTACCATAGGCTAAGAAACAAAGTTGAACAGTCCTTTATCAGATAAGTCTTTTGCAAATATTTTCTCTTATTCTGTCTTGTCTTCTTATTCTCTTGATCAAAATCGGTTGCTCTTCAAATGATTCTAATTCTCTGCCAGGTTTGTAATCTGTTTCAAACGATTTTGTATTGCTTTATCCTTTGCAAGGCTAGTGCCATACACAGCTGTCAGTTTCAACTACTCATTTTAGCCTCTTTGTCACAGCTGATTCCATCCTACTCTCAATTTCCATGGCTTTGTTACTTGTTCTGGCTTGTCGCACTCCTCAAATTCCCACTCTTCATCTGGATAACCATGTAGGTTTTCTTAAGGAATAATGCTGGTCATACTTACTTGCTGTCCCCTTTGGATCTGGTACCACCTCTGTAGCAGGGTTCCTTCCCATTTGCCTTTGCTGGTGCAAAACCTAATGATGGTTGTGTTAGGGTGTGAGATGAACAGTGTTTCCCCCACCACACACACACTATCCTCACTTTCTTTTTCAAAATTTCTGTATTGTTATATTAATAATTTGTAAAATAAGGTTTATTTTTTTTCTCACTTAATGTGTATTTCGGTTCATATGCCAACTTCTTTTTAAGAGCCTTTTTTAATTTTCATAAAGGTTGAATTTTCATCTCATTCCTATGGTTTTATTGTATATATTTGAAAAAATATCCATTTACTTTTTATGTATCAGAGTAGAAAGATAATTTTCTCATGTAGCATTAGAGATGATTTTTTTCCCATAGAGTGATCTGAATAATTAAGAGGAAGTTACAGCAATTGTAAGGAATTTATTTTACATCTCTTAGGCATATATCTGTGTATGCGTAATCATTCAAAAATAAATATCACAAAATTAAATCTTAATAGCTGTTTTCTGCTAAGTAATATTCACTGTCATTGATTTGTAAGGATCGTTTTTTAAAGTGTGTAAACAGTTTTATTATTTATGACATATTGTGCTAGTTGATCACATTCTTGTTTTGTTGAAAGACAGGTATAAGTGTAAATATTACATAAATACTTCTTGCTATGTTTTATTTTAAAGCGTATAAATTAGTGATTTTAAAGAACATGTATTTTATAACTTTTAAAATTTAATTGGTCATTTTTTTCATTCATCATGGTGACTTTAATACTGGTAACACATTACTCGATTTTATAACAAAGGGGTATACAGAATTTTTAAAATAATTAATTGCTAGATATTCTGGGTGTTTGAAATATATAACTTATTATGTAGTACAATTTCTCTAGCATTGTCATGATTTTAATTAATTGACACTCAAAATTTAGTGGTTCAGTGAAAATATGAAGTTTGGTGAATAATTGTGTAAATAGGTACATTTTCAACTGACTGTGGTTTTTTGTTTTGTTTTTCAGCGTCAGGTACCTTAGGAATTTGCATCTGACAAGTGGTAGACATGAATTGAAATAAATGATTAATTATCCACTTTGCATAATAGTGTTTAACACAGTACTGTCTGCTAACCCACATGGATGTTTATCATGTTTGATATAGTCACATATTTATAGAATAATTTCTCGGTGATGTATTTTGAAGTCCAGGAACTTCAAAATGCATCTTGTGTATAAGACAGAATACAGTTGTGAACAAAAGATTAAAAATAAAATTCTAAATTATGTGGTATAGGCTTGTGGTTTTCATAGTACATGTTTAGTAGAATAGGTATGTTGTCTCATCACTAAAATTTCTTGATGACCTCTTTTCCTCTAAAATATAGGAAAAAATAAATTAGATACAGTTTTCTCAATTTGAACTTATTGTCCTATGCATTGGGAACAGTGTATTACGTGTATTTTCATTCAGTGTTTGGCCTCCAGCTACTTGTTTATACTAGTTATAATATACAACATTTTATTTATATGTGTTTAGAATATTGGTTTATAGATAACTAACTGTAAATCTCAACACATGTATTAAATAATTTGTTTCTCAAAAAGCACCATGACTTCAGATTCTCCTCAACCCAAAAAAGTTTACTACTGTAGATTATCTTTGGTATAGGATGTTTGGAGATAAAGATGTCTGGTTAAGTTGGAGTTACTGAGAGTTGAGCTAGACCATGGAGGATTAGTTGGATTTGAATAACTGGAGAAGCTGGTAATGTAGTCCCAAAGTGTTGTAGGAACTTAGAGAACAAACGCACTACTTTTTTATAATAAAGCTAGAACCAGAGTCTAGATTCTGTTTCCTAGTCAAATAATCTTTCCATTGGACTGATAGCATAGCAGGAAGAAGTAGTGGTCAGCAACCTCTCATTGGAGGTGGCAGTATGGTTGTGGACTATGTAAAGGAATTTTTGAAGTCTGCCTAGTCATAGCAGGATTGCATCAAAAAGGCATTTCAGACTCGGAAACTTTATGTGCAAAGGCAGATACCCTGGAAGTGCGTGCCATGTTAGAAGCTGATCGTGGTATTGGAGAGTGAGAGGCAGTAAAGGGTCTTCTGTGCTCAGGCACTGTTCAGGGTATGGGAGGTGCACATGGAAGAGACAGAGGCCCTGCTGCTGTGGAGCTTACATTTTAGTGGGAGAAGCATTAAACAGATAAACAATAATATAGTAGGTACTGATGAGTACTGTGAGAAAAAATAAAGTGTAAGATAAAAGAGTAAAGATAGGGGCTGTCGTTTGAAATCGAGTGGTCAGGGAAAACGGCTCTGAGGAGGTGAAACTTTAAGAAGAAAGTGAGGGAGTGAGCTCTGAATCAAGGCAGAAGAAATGGCAGAGCATGTGTGCTGTGTGCAGCTCCGTTGTAGCTGGAGTATACTAAATTAATAGTTTATGCTTGCTGAGTGTTTACTGAGTACCAGGCACTGTCCTAAGTGTGTTACAAGTGTTAATTCAATCCTTACAGTCTTACGAAATGGACACTATTTCACCTATAAGGAAACTGAAGCATAGAGATTCAATAATTTACCCAAAATCACACTGCTAGTCAGGGAGCTGGGATTTGAGCCCAGGTAATTTGACTCCAGAATCAGTGATCTCACCATTCTTCAAAAGTAGGTGAGGAGAAGTGTAGTTGGAGCAATAGCTTGGGGCCAATTCTGCAGTTCCTTATGAGTATTTAGGATTTTATTCTGACTGATGTTAAGAAACGCCCAGGAGGTTGCTTTATGATTTGGAGGTCAAGGGAAGGGTCTGGACTACAAAACACATTTATTAGTTTTCTGCACATCATAGGTTACATTATAGCTTAACATATTTCTACTGGCCTGTAACATATTTCTTTAATTTACAATTAAAGATTCTACTTCATTACTTTATTGAACAGATATGTGCATGTATACATATGAGCGCGCGCACATGTGTGTGTATAAACAAACTGTAATGAACTCTTCTGTTAATAGGTGCGAGAAGATGTACTTAATTCATTGAATAACAACTTTCTTCAAACGCTAAATCAAGCTTGGAATGATCATCAAACAGCTATGGTGATGATTAGAGACATACTAATGTATATGGTAAGTAGAGCTTCTTGTGTCTTTTCTTTAAGAATTTAGGCATTTCAAAATAAAATGTTTGCTTTCTGTTACATTTAGTTGGATAGTTATGTCAGTGTTGAAGGTGCTTTTTTTTTAATAATATATTTTTTGCAAGGGCCACCTTATATGAATGAAGTCATATTCTCAATGATTAGTAGAATGGAAAACTGAAAGGGAAAGGTTTAATTATTTCTCATTACCTAGTACTTGTGCTTAAAAATGGGAAATATTAAAAAGCTTTATTAATATCTCTTGAATAAGGGTGGTTGAAATGACATAATAGATGTAAGCTGAATATTCTATTACAAGTTTTTAAAACCTCGTGTCCTTATATCTTCAGCGACGGAGCGTCATGTTAGTACCAATATTTTTGTAATAATGATACTCTAATAGCTGCCATCTATATTCCTAACAGTAAATCTTTACAGTATACATATTCTTCAGATATATATTCCATTTTTCACCTATTATTATTTTTTGTTTTATCAGTCAAGAAAAATACTGTGATCAGCATGACAGTTTGGAAAACATTTACTTATGGTGTTTAATTACCTTCAAAGAGATTAAACTATCAGGTTTTTTTAACTTTAGTGTGATTATAGAGTGAAACTAGAGTCATCAAGCCAAATTATTCTGTCACTGCACTGCAAAATTATCAAGTCTAATAACTTGTTACTTCATTGCTTGGGAATTGGACATGATTTTCTTTAACCTTTTGCTTTCTGCTTTTCACTTTTCAGTTTCTTTAGTTTTGATTTTTTACTTGTAATATAGTGGTGACAGCTTGTCCTAGTTTCTTTTAATATTTGGAAAGAATTTTCAGTGAAAGCAAAACAGCTCTAAACTTTTTCGTCCTGCTGAGTGAATTCAGTCAGATCTCTTACCCTGGTTTTGTAGGCCTTGGTGGCAAGGGGTCAGGGAGAGGCTACTTCATTTTTCAGGGGGTTTATAAAGGATAGAACAAATTATTTGGTCTTCCTGAACCTCGTTTTCCTCTTTAAGATATTGATACATATTGTGTGGGCATTTTGAGGCAAATGACATGCCATGTGAAAACATCATAATGTCTGGGATATAAATGTGAAATTAGTTAACTTACTACTGTTATCTTTTAAGTTTTGGATTTGGCAAGTCTTTAAATTCTTAACACTAACATTAAGATAGAAAACCACTTGTAATTTCATGGTCCATTGATCTACCGATAAATAAGTATTTTAATTATACACATTGACTCATATTATTTTTAAATTTTGTTTTATTTCAGTTCCTTTTTTTCAGTCTCAAATGAAATCTCAAACCTTGGATCCTGGCTGTTAAGTGACCATAGTCAAGTTCATTCATCAGCTAGCTTCCTTATTTATAAAATGAAAAAACTATTGTACCAACTGGGTAGGCTAGCTGTAAGGCTTAAAGGAGCCATTCATGTGAAGCACTTACAGGGCCCCGGACCATAGTTATGTGCCTAGTAAGATAAACTGGTATTGATATTTCTTGTCACTTTATCCTTTCATCCCATTCATCTGGTACTATCACAGCCCTGGATAAACCCTTCAACTTAAACCTTTCCTGGGCCTCTGCTGGAGGAAATGCCACGTGGTAGATTACTGCCACTGTTTGTCCATTGTCACAAACCTCCAATCAGCTCTCCACACTGCCCAGCAGTCTTTCTCTAGTCAGCTCATTCCACCACTTTGAAATGATTATTTCTCTTCAAACCTCCAGCTCTCCTGCTGGCCTTTTAATAAATGATCTTGCTTTCTACTTCTCAGAGAAGAGAGAAGGCTTCAGGTGGAAACTTGTTCAGATCTTGCTACTGAATCTACAATTTTACCTGTATTTTTTCCCCTTTTGTATTTTTCTTTTTCTCTCCTGTTTTAATGGACCTGATTGTGTCTTCTGTAAAAGGCCAGTTCTCTACCTATAAGAATGCAGTCCCTTTCTTCCTTGTCAAAAGCTTGAAGTATTTTCAGGTTCTGCCTTTTTACTGGGTCTTACTCATCAGCTTTAGACATGTTTCACCACCCACATCCTCTGCATAAAATTCCACTAAATTTTCTCTTGGACCCCTACATTGCCATTCACAGCTGAATATCTCAAGAAATGTTGACCCTTGTCATCTCACTTTTCTCATCTTTCATTCACTTTGAATATGATCCAGTTAAGCTTTCCGCCAACTATTCTTTTCAGTCTTGCTCTTATTAGGATCACCATATCTGCACATCTCTGAAGGCAAAGATCACTGAAAATTTTCATACTCCTTGATCTCTTTCAGCAGTATTTGGCAGTTGACTAGTCTTTTCTTCTAACACGTTGAGTCCTTAATTTCTGTGACAAAGCACTCCTTTGGTATGCCTCTTACCTTTCTGACCCTTCTCAGCTTGTCTCCTCCTCTGCCCCATAACTAGAGGCATCCTTGGGACTTAGTCCTAGATTTCCTTCTCCTGCTACACCTACCGCATTTTCCACCAGAGCTTCATTTAATGCCTCTGTGCTGATGAGCTGACGATTCCCACGTTATGTCTCCAGCCTCATTCTCTGAGATCCAGACTCAAATATTCCTTCATCTCGTCGATGGCCCCCTTCATTGTTTGAGAGGTACTTCAAACTTAGCATTTCCATATGAGCTCATAATCGGTGTCTTTTCATTTGTTCGTGCCAAAAACCTGAGACTTACTCTTATCAGTTTCTTCTTCTCTCCCTATATCATGTGTTTCTAGAATCTGTAATATCTCTCTGTTTACGTATCTACTGCCCAAGACCAAAGTACCTTAATTTCTCTCTTGGAGCATTCAGTCACTAGGCTTATAACATTCATCGTGCCCCTCTCTTTTTCATATTGCTCCTAGAGTTACTATTTTAAGCACATTATTATGTTACTTCCTTGCTGAAATCTTTCTCATCTTGGAATCTTCACAATGTCTTCTGTCTGGAAATGTTTCCGGAATGTTTCCTCTTTATGTGAGCTGCTCCTACTTATCCTTTTAAGTCTTAGCTTAAATTCCCATAAGCTTTCCCCGACCCACGCTATACGTACTCCTCACTGGCTGCAGGGCCTCTTACTCTCCCCAGTACCATTCCTTTGCAGCATTTATCACATTCTTTAACAACTGTTTGGTGCCTCGTTTTCCAGCGAGATCGAACTTTATGAGGAGGGGCCAGTGTCTCTGTCACCATACTGTGTCTCCACCACCTATTAGAGGTCCTTGCACAGAGTAGACACTTATATAAATCTCGAGTGAATTAATATACACAGATTCTTTTTTAATATTTCGTGCTTTTTCAAAATGCTTATTAAAATATGTTCCTTTTATATTCAGAAATTAAAGTTTTGATGAGATAAACTCTTGTTCCACAAACTAGAATTCTTTCATTTTCATATCCTTCATTCTCTTTATCTTGCATTTTTATGTGCAGCGTTCTGGGCTTAATAAAATGAGTGCTTTTTAGAATTAAAATAGAACATATACAATTGAAATGTAGAGAAATAAAGTATATAAAATTATTTTTTGAAAAATGTATGCACTCATGTAACCAGTAAATATGTCACTTAGGATACATAAATGCTTTTTATTATCCAAAAATCAAGTTTGTTATTCTGTTGACATCTACCTTATTTTAAAAAATATTTTTACTCTCATTTCAGACTTTCTCAGGTCACATTACTTGCTAGATAGGGCATATACGTGAGGTGTACTGGAGACTGAACAGATTTTTTCCCATGAACATTGGCTCAAACGTTGGAATTTTATTGCTCAGGCACAGAGAGGGAGCAGAGAAGATGCTTCACTATCTATCCACCTACCACCTACTCAGCTAGCTGACTTACTCTTAACAAGGAGGTGTCTGTGTCTAAAATGTCATGCGTGAGCCTCAGTGTTTAGATACTGTGGGACAAACTAACTCTTGAAAATGAAAATGTATTCACAGGTTACATGGAAGCAGCTGTTGGTCAGAATTCATCCCACATAACTGTGGTTTGGGAGGTTCAGTGTTTCAGAAAGAAAAGTGTTCATGTCTCTAGATGGAACATGTGACCGCTAGTTTCTGCCACTCCACCTCTTCCTATGTTTGAGGCTTGCATTATCTCTTTGGCCCCTAAAGGTAGTAGAGTTTGTAATCTCCACTTTATTTAAATTAGTTATTTTTAATTAATTTTTTTCCTAAACAATAGTTAACATGTTGAACTTTTAAGATTGGTTTGGGGGTACCCAGTATAAGCTTTATTTTCAGTTTTATTTGTTTATAAGATTAATAATTGGGGGAAATATGAATACTTTATGGAGAAAGTTTGTTGTATTATAGGTTATATAGTATTTTTAATTATTATAGTCCACAAGTAAAAAATATTTAGTTCATTTTTTCCCCTTAAACTATAAAAATGAATATAATGTTAAGGGGAAATTAAATTATGGATGGTATTCTATAGGCTAGTTTTGAGCAATTAGAATTAATGTCAAAGGAAATAGGAAAGCATTTCCTTTCATGACATATAGGTTATGATAAACTATATGTCATAAAACTATGGTGAATTTCAAAGATATTTTTATGTTTTTACTTGAATTTGTCTATATTACCAGTGAGTTTGACAAACAGCAAGGATACAGTAGTAGAGCAGGTTAGTCTTAAAGATTAGAGGCTCTAAATTCAAAATCATGGGGAGAGAGTGCTGCTTTGAGATATTTGGGAAGTCATCAAGGATGGGTAAAAAGGTGAGGTGGAATGTAGCAACGACTTTGGCAAGGAGCTGAAGGAGGAACTGTCTCCTGATGCTCTTGTCTTCTTAGTTAAGTAGAAGGTGGGACCATCAGTTTAGGGTGACAGAGGTGTGTGAGTATTGAGGAATGTGGTAGGCTGAATAATGGTCCTCCAGGTATGTCCATGACTCATCTCTGGAATCTAAGAAACTTTGCAGTTGTGATTAGGTTAGGGATTTTGAGATGACTTTGTTGTAAGTTATCCTGGTGGGTCCAGTGGAATCACAGGGTGCTTTTGAAAGGTTCGCAGGAGGGTCAGAGTCAGAGAAGAAAATGTGATGACAGATGCAGAGGTTGGCATGATACAGTCTGAAGGTGGAGGAGGGCTACAGCCAAGGAACACAGTGGCCATTGGAAACTGAAAAAAGTAGGGAAGTGGATTCCTCCCTCAGAGCCTCCGAAAGGAAGCAGCCTGCAGACATTTTCACATTAGCCCCGTGAAACTGATGTCAATCTCCTGAACTCTAGATCCGTAGGAGAATATATAAAATACTCGATTTGTGATCATTTGTTTAGCAGCAATGGAAACTAATACAAGAAAAAGGTTTGGAATCTCTCCTGTGCTGGGTCAGCCATCTGGAAATAAGTGGATCATCTGTAGCTGTGAGGGGATAATTTTAGTAAATGGGCACAAATTTTGTATAGTGGAAGCAGTCAGCAGAGTTTGTACCTTTACTAAGGGGTACTTAGGAATCTCAGAGAAGAATGTTCAAAATAAGGAAGACCCACTGATAGGATTTGCCTTATTGGGTAGGGGGTAGAATGCTAAGATTGTTAGTCGCATTGATGAAATGGTTGATCGTGGGCAGCTTAATAAGTAGACAAGTGAATCATAAGGTCCCAGGAAATAGAAGCATTAGGTATTAGAGATCAGTAGACCTCAAGATCCAGTGAATGTGAGGAACAGGTTCGTTAAAGTGTGACAGGGTAGGAAAGGTGCGAAGAAAAAGATTTTCAGTGCCAGACACATTCGATATTTATTGTCTAATGATGAGGTTCAAGGTTTGCCCATATCACTCTGGGGGCTGGGGGAATCCTGGTAAGATGGGAGATGAAAATTAAGGCATCTGTCAGGAGTGTGTCAGATTGGCCATTATTTGAAAGTTGCAGTTACCAAAGGTAAATATAGATGGCAAGGAGTAGAGTTGGGAGAAATAACGGAAGCTGTTTGCTGAAGCTACCAAGGATTTATGTGTTCTTGGAGGGTAGAAATAGGATGAGAACATGAAGATGGTGGAATTTGTGAGTGTGTTTTCACCTATAGATTTTGATGCTTTTAGGTCCAAAAAACATTTCTTCTTTACAGTATTACAGATTATACATTTAGAGAAATTTTAAAATAGCTAAATTCTGGAATAGCACAGATAGATTGCTTAACAATCTTTTTGGCACTTTCTCTGCTTTCAAAATGCTATCTTTAGTGGAAAATGAGATCCAATGGCTTTTGGCTATTAAGTTTCACCTCTGTTCAGTATTTTTACTGTCTGCTTTTGCAAGAAGGGTCTGTATAAAACAGGCTCTACCCATACATGCTCTAGGTTTTGCATTTGTGACTGAGAGTATAATACCTTGGCATGTTTTTATAGTTAGGTCAAAAGCCAGGTACTAGGCCTTTATGTAAAATAAAAACTAGGAAATCATCATAAATACTTTATAGGTTGAGTGTTTTACTTGGTAATTAGTATTTCTTCCTTGCCTTCCATGTCAGTTTCTGTTTCACACAAATTAATAGAACCATAAATCTCTTGATTACTATGCCCCATGAACTGGTTTTGTGTGTGTACAGCGATGATGTAGCAGTCCATGACTTGAATTTAAGGAGGCGAGTATTTTTATTCAGCATGAAGTAAACGCCGTGGTATGCTCAGAAATAGATAATGTATTTCTTGATATAATAAAGGAAGTAAAACTTTGTACATAAAGGGGCCTGCTCCCAGTATGTATGTATATGTATATATATGACATTTGGAGTAGTGAGAAAAATATTTAATGATGAATTAAGAGACACTCAACTCTAGTTCTTTGTCATTAATTTGCTTAAATCATTTAACCTCTCTGGGTAAGACTCTTGTTTACTTATCTATAAAGAAAGTGTGTGTTATGTATCAGGCCCCCTTCTACAAAGCCGTGTTTCCTTTTTCCAAGTTCTTCTATCACTGGGAAATTTTGTGGCGTGGACATCTGTTTGGGGAGATAATCCAGGGTTCCCAAGCTTGGTCTAAGAACAGCGACTTTGTAGTTGATCCCAGTGTAAGCTATCAAAGCACATTGGAAATCTTTTCTATTTTGTTTCTTCTCTCATTTTTTTATTTCGAATCTGATATTAAAATCCTCATTGAAGAGGTGACTTAAGATTTCTAATTGTCATCAGAAATTATTTAAAACCATCATTATTGTACTACTTAGACACCCAGATATTCGTTGCGCCTAGTAGTTATTCTACCCACTTTATAGTTAGTACCCTAGCCCTACACTAATTTGAAAGTTCTCTTTTAATTTTTTTTGAAAACATTTTTGTTGCTATGTAACAAATAAAAGTACACAAGTCATTTTTGCCCATTTTTTTAAAATGTAAGTTTTCTGGGTTTTTTTTTTAGTAATTTGTGGAAATTCTTTATATATTCTGGATATACATTCTTTGTCCGATATATGTATTGTGAAATATCTTCCATTCTAGGCTTGCTTTTTTCTCTCTTAATGGTATCTTTGAAGACAAGTTCTTAATTTCAGTTAATGCCAGTTTTTCGGTATATAATTGTTGAATAAAATGTTGCATACATTTCAGTTTGATCAGATTTATTAACCATGTTCACATCTTTCACATCTTCATTAAATTTTCTTTGTCGTCCTATCAGCTATTGAGAAATGTTAAAATTGAAATCTTCAGATTTGTAATATCATTTATTACAAATATGGATTTGTCTATTTCTCCTTTAGTTTTTATATTTTGAGGTTTTATTACAAAGTGAATATAAATATAGATTCATTTTCTCTTTCTGTTGAATTGACTTGTTTTTATGAAATGTACTTGTTTATCTCTAGTAATACTTCTTGCTTTAGAGTCTACTTTGTCTTATATTACTATATGAGCTTTCTTTTGTTTAACGTTTGCATGGCAGATTTCTTCCCATCCTTTCCTTTCCACCTTCTGTGACCTTATATTTAAGGTGTGTCACTTGTAAGTACCACACAGTAACATGCTTTTTTACCCTATCTGATAATCTTTGTTTTTAAATTGAAGCATTAATTCATTTGTATTTATGTTATTATTGATACATTGGGTTTAAATTTGCCATCCTGCTATTTTTTCTATTTGTCTCATTTGTTTCTTATTGATTTTCTCAGCTTTCTTGCCTTCTTTAGGTGCATTAAGTATGTTTTATTATCTCATTCCCCTTCCCCTTTAGCTGTTATTTATATATACTCTTTTTTAATTATTATAGCAGTTACCTTAGAGATTACAACATAGATCTTTGACTCGTAGTTTATATTAGTTTTGTTTTGTTTTTAATCGTTTCCTGGATGGTAAAAGAGTCTTAGAATATTTTGACTTCCTGGATTTTTTTCCCCCTTGGTTTTCAGACATTTGATCTTGGGGTATTTTGTTTTGGGTGGGGGACAAATCTAGTAATTTTACCAACACCGTGTATGAAAAGTGTAGATGATATTATGTTCCTTCAGAAGAAATGTAATTTTCTTCTAGCAGGCAGGCACAGTATGGGCAGATCACTGTGATTTAGTTGAAGCCCACTTTTAGGCTGTGTTAAGGTTGGTCTCTTTTTAGTATGCCTTTGTTTCCAGGGCATATCTTCACTCACAGGAAATAGCCTTTCTGGGGTCTCAGCCTGAGGTCTTTACCAATTTGTTCTCCACATTGCTGTGTCATGAATTCTAATTTTTGTCTCCTCACTACTGCAAGTCAGCCAACAGTCTCAAATGTTCAGCCTTTTCACTTGCCAGTGCTGGCGCCTTGATGTCTCACCCATGCTTAAGTAACGTGTCAGTAAACATCTCAATGAAAATTGTATGCAGAATTTCTGCTTTTTTGCATTTCTCCCCTTTTCAAACAGTCGGCATTTGTTTGATTTCTTAAAATTATTGTAAAATACACATGATATAAAATTTCTTATCTTGGCCATTTTTAAGTGTATAATTCAGCGATATTAAATACATTCATATTGTTGTGTGCCCGTCACCGCCATCCATTTCCAGGACTTCGATCTTGCAAAGCTAAAACTCTGTACCCATTAAACAGTAACTCCCCATTCCCTCTTCTCTCCAGCCACTGCTCACCACCATTGTACTTGCTGTCTATGAATTTGACCACTCTAGAGACCTTATGTAAGTGGAATCATACAGTATTTGTCCATTTGTGACTCAGAGTTCATCTGTATTGTAGCATGTGTCAGAATTTCTTTAATTTTTAATGCTGAATAATATTCTACTGTATGTATGTAACACATTTTGTTTATCCATTTATGTCAGTGGACACTTAGGTTGCTTTTACCCTTTGGCTATTTTGAATAATGCAGCTATGAACTTGGGTTTACAAATATTTCTCGAAGACTCCACTTTGCTCAGGAGTTCCAGTTTCTCCATATCCTCACCAACACGTGTCATTTTCTGGTGTGTTTGTTTGTTTGTTTTGATGGTGGCTAGCTATCTTGATGGTTGTGAGGTGATAGCTTTTTATTTTCATCCGGTTTACATAGTTGTTCTTGCCAGAGAAGTTGGTAAAAGCTGTTTTTTTAGCCTCAGAGTGGAAATAACCTGGAGTAGCGTCTCGAGGTGGATGTTATTTTATTTTACGAATGGGAAGCTGACACAGATGTTGAGGTCGCACCTAGTAAATAGGCAGAGAGGATTGAAGCAACTTCTACATTGGCCCCTAAGTTGGTGCTGTCACCCACCGCACTACAGCGCTTCCCTGACGTGGCCTCTCTTCCTAAACGTCTCAGTCTCGTCGGCCCGAGGCCTTGAGGGCGATTACTCCTGTGCTTCTGATGGGGACTCTTTTCTAGTGTTGTTGGGTTTTCCCTACCATTAGATCATTAAATTTTGGAATAGGGAACAGTGCTTTTATTTTATGATTTGGTGCAGTTTACACAGCTTTAGAGAAACATAACTAGGGTTTTGATTTGTCAGATGCCCTAGGCTACAGTTCTTAAAATAAATGAAAAAATATTTTAAAGTAGAATTTCGTACAACTGCAATGTTTATAAAACTTGCGCCGGCCTGAGAGAGATTTGGGGCCCATTTTACGTGATGAAAACTTTCAGCTTTAGCTGTGGAGCTGTTTTCAAGCCAGGTTTTTTGACAGCCTATTTGGTACTTTTTCATTCACTTTACCAGTGATATCGTTAACTCCAGAAATTTTACTCTTTCTGTACAATTTATATTTCATATCTTATGGCGCCCTTTCAGCAATGTAGTCAGGCCTACCATTGTGGAAAATATTGGAACAGTTCTTTAAACTTCAATCAAACTTTGATCTAATTAGACTTTTTTTCTTACTAATTTTGCAGTAGAAATGTTACTGTGTGTGTGTGTGTGTGTGTGTGTGTGTGGTGGTTTTTAAATTTTCTATTTCTATTTTCATTGTGCTAAGCCTTCTTAAGTCATGTTTACTTCATGTTTAGAAAGGGAACCCTGTTTGAAAATACTTAAATTTATTACTTGTTGATAGAAGATTGCCTAGTGATTAAGCTTGGGAAAGCAGGTTCAAACATGTTCTAACAGACAGGAGCTACTTGTTACATAGTTATTTGCTTGTTTGGTTTAAAAAAAAGAGTTGAACTTTTTAGGGCTTATCTCTAGTTTACAAACAGGACAAATGTTCAATATAAAGATTTTTAATGCTGTTTACATTCCTCTTTTCATATATATATATATATATATATATATATGTATATATACACACACACACACACATTTTAACAAAGCATAGTTATAGATCTTCTTGCTGTAAGGAGAAGAAACTGAAAGGATTATCTAAGAGCTTCATTAACCAGCTTTACAGTTTGCTTGATAAAACAAATTTCAGAGCTATTCACTACAATTTTAACAGTAGACTTCGCCTAAATAAATAGCTACAGTGACTTACAGTGAGACCAGGCATAGGAGTGTAGATGAATTACTGATCCACAACTGCCCTTGGTTCGTTAGTGGTATTATAGAAAGTAGTGAACTACTGATACTTGAAGCAAAAATTTTGTAAACAGTTCCCTTAAACTTTATAATTAAGACAAAAGACTATCGTATTTATATTTGTAGTACTAAATTTTCAGAATTGAGACCCAAGGTTGGTTTTAGCATTTCATACCAAATAACTGTTTAATTTTGCAAGAAAACAGTTTCAAATGAGACACTAGATATGAGTGAAAGTGCGGAAGAGCCTATAATCTATTTGTTTCTTTCCTTGGGTGCGCCGTTGCTCTCTGTGCCCAATACTCGTTTATCCTGGTTTGCTTTTTTATGACATCACTGTTGGTTAAAAATATTTGCTGAGTCATTTTTGTAAATAAATTAATAAGAGTTAAGTTACCTTTTGAACTTCATTAACAATTTTTTGTTTTATTTTGATTTGTTTAAATACCATTCCCTGAATAATGAAGCTGTTTAGCTCACTTAGAAAGTCACTCCTTGAGTTTGCACAGGTTTAGCTTTTATATGATTTATATTTTTGCATAGTGCATCTGAACACCTCTAAGAATACTTTTGCATGCTCAGTTTGATCTCTTATGCATTAGTTAAATATTTAGGAATCTTGGTGGGTTAGGTACCTTGCTGAAGCCATCAGTTAAGGGGAAAAGGCAAATCTTTTCCAAGACATGGTGGGAGTCGTAATATCTGCGGCCCTGTAGGGCCAAGCACCTTGTGGGCTGATGTCTTCTTGTCTGCCGAGAATGTGAAGAGCCCTAGATCATGAGTATTTGCAGGAGGGGTTTTCCATGGAGATCAGCTGGTTGAGCTTCCCTTTTCTTTTGTAGCAGAAGAAGAAAGACTGCAACTCTCTCTACCTCAACTCCTAGAGACCTACTTGTCCTAGTTGATGCTTTTAAACAGGTGGTACTTTTTTATTTGTTATCTGGCTTTTATTATTGTTTTTGGCAGGGAAGTTGATTTTATAAAAGCATTGTTTCAAGAATAGAAATGGAAATAAGTGGAATAGGATTGTGAGGTAGGTGTTGTATTACAGATGAAGTACTTACAGTTGGTTTCTCATGCTAACTATACAAATGAAATCAGATGCAAAAGCAGCTGACTTTTCCCCAGCTCTCTGAAAACAGGGACAATGAAATGGTCCTATCATTGATTACTCCTTCTCACCACTTGGTTTGTCTAGCTGGTGAGAGTTCTTGCCCACTTTAGGTTTGCTTTGCCTCGTCTCGGAGTAGCAACTCCTGAGAAAGAACCATAAATTTAGAGATTTAAAATGTAGCTTATCTCTTTGGTAGTGAAACTCACATCCCTTTAGTAAATCTGATATTTGACTTAGACAGCAGGCTTTCAAACATGTTTTTTAGAACATTTTATATTTAAAATGCCTGCATTTTGGCTTAAAATGCAAATAGAAGCAGCCACCAACTTTCTATCTTTGCTAAGCTCTTTTCAATAGATAAATGACTAATGTTGGATTCATACAAAGTACATTTTGGTCAAAAAGCTTGAGATTAAGCTGTTATTTTTAAGTTATTGTTTAATATTATTTTTCTCTTTGGGGATGATTTTATCTTATTCGTACTTTGTATTTTTTTTTAATCTAGTTGAAGGTTATAACTAGAGCTGGGATTTTATAGATCTTTTTTTAAAATTAAACATTAACATAGAAACATATACAAAATAGAAGTTCTACAGTGACTTAAATAATTAGAGCTACGTTAATACTGTATTACATTAAATCAGCCTGTTGTTTTTTAACAGAGATTCACATTAGAATCTGTTAGGAAAATGCTGTTTTGTACCCACAGGCCGAATCCCTTCTGATAGTGCTAGTGAGCAATAAATAGAAGATTTAGCATGTTCATGTAGCATATATTTGCATATGTATCATGTGCATTCACAAATTTATTGTGAATGAGTGTGTACATTTCTGTTTAATGCGTCCATACATAAACACTCAGGTGTGTGCATGTGTAACTTTTGTTATGCTTGATAGTAATTAATTATAACATACCAAACATTTAATATAATATAAACATTTACTAATTTAAATAGCCACACTCACGTTTGCAGGTTTTTGGTTCTTCATTTACGAGCTCCCTGGTATCTCTAATCATATTTCAGGGTTAACAGGTTTTCTTATTATATGTCATTTAATTATAATCATTTTATACACCTTGACAGTCTCACATTAAAAGATAAAGGTTTAGCTCTCATGCTACAACATCTATATTTCCCTTCTCCACAGTCACCTTCCATAGACTTAAATGTTTTATGCTCTGCTCCAGCACTCCAGACCTGTGTTCCGGTCACACCTGGTTTCCTGTGCTGAAGCATCGTTTTCCCCCATAGACTATACACCGGAGGAATTCATCACCTGCACCTGACCCCGTGTCTACCTTTTTGCCAGAGGGCTTGAGATAGCAGACATTTTGGCCATAAGGTTGTACATTTACCTACTTAAGTAGTGATAACATCACTCTGTTTAGGATTGGGAAGAGGGAAACCCAGGCCAGTGGAGACTGATAGCAAATACAAAGGAAAGAAGTAATAGTGAAATGTATCTTGATCCCTAGTGTATGGTGATTTTTGATCAGAGAGGTAAGCTTCATAGGAAATCACATTAGAGTTTAGAGATTATCTTTACCAGTTCTTTGTGTTACCCAGGACCAAGTGGTTAAATAACTTTACTCATGGTCACACAGTCAGGTAATGGTAGAGCCAGAGATCATATGAAGAATTTCTAACTCCACATCTGGTATTTTCATATTCAAAAATTTAATGTAAATGACACGCCCACTTTAGGAAGAACAGTTTGGCTATTGTAATTTTTTTTACTACTTTTCTTTTTGCTTTATTTATTTATTTATTTTACTTTATTTTTATTTATTTATTTGCTCCTGCAGCACCCAGTTTTCCTAGGTGATACTAACCAGAACTAAGTACTAACCAGGCCTGACCCTGCTTAGCTTCTGAGATCAGACGGGATGGGGCTTGTTCAGGGTGTCATGGCCGTAGACCAATTTGGCTATTTTTATATGACCCATTACTTCTACTCCTAGAAATCTGCCCAAGAAAAACAAAAGCATATGTCCACAAAAAGGATTGTACCCAAATGTTCATAGCAGACAAAACCTGGAAACAGCCTGAAATATCCTTCAGCTGATGAGTGAATAAACTAAATGTGGCATATCCATACAGAGGAGTACTATTCAACACTAACACAAAATGAAATACATGTTATAACATTAATGAACCTTAGCAGCTTCATGCTTAGTGAAAAATCAGACACAAGAGATCACATATTACATGATTCCAATTATATGAAATGCCCAGAAAAAAATTTATGAAAAGAGAAAGCAGGGGTCCAAGAAGTGGGGTTTGACTGCAAACAGGATTGAAGGATTTTTCAAGGGATGGGGTGATAGAAATAGTCTAGGACTGGATTGTGGCAATTATATATAATTCAATATAATTCAAACAATTATAGAAATTTACTGTAAAATATTGAACTGTACTCTTAAAATGAGTGAATTTTATGGCATATAAATTATACTGCAGTAAAACCGAAAAGAGGGGAACATTAAAAAAAAAATTTCACTCTCAATTTACTTTAAAGATTACATCGTATGTGCCTTTTGTTTTATAATTCTTATAGGTAATAACCTTTTACCAAAAACAATAAAATCTGACTTCACTCTCAGCCTAAATTAAGAGCATTTGGTTTCTTAAGAGGTTAGTATCTTAGTAATATGTTAAACTTGCTAATCCCCTGTGCGTATGTGTATATCCCCTACAAGATTTGCTTCATGTCCCATAGCATGTAATACAGTTAAAACTTACAGTGCTTGCCAGAATTACTAGTACTTTCTCTTTTGCTGTGACTGATTGGCTATAGCCTAACTGATAAAGTTCTCTCACTGCTATTCAGGTGCTTTCCGGTCTGTCTCTTCTATTTTGTCCCTGTTTTCAAACCTGTTTATGCCAGTCGTACTTCATATTATTACATAATTTACTATTTATAAACCAATAAAATGGTGTGAAAAACAATAGACTTTGTTCTTTGGCTAACTAGATCATATATTTTGGAAAGAGTTGAGAAAGGCAAATCATTAAACATTCCTTTGAATTGGGTGTGGAGTGGAAATTGTAAAACTCTAAAAGGATTTTACATTCAGATTGCTTCACAGATGTCTCCAGTTCATGGTTCATCTTAAACAGAAAGGAGAAATGTTAGACAAATTATTATGTATGAGTGTATGTAAGAGAGAGAACATCAGACCCTAACATACAGGACTCATGTTCAAAGAAAAGGTCTTGATATCTCACTGAACATTTTTATATGTTTTAAGTTAACATGTTTAAGATGCAAGTATGTATGTATGTATTTAATAATTTCTCTCTTTTATCACGTCTTTAATGAACCAGTTACTGGTTTAGATCACATTGGGTAAGAGTGATTTTGTATATGGTGCTTTTACTTAACACAGAAATTTATATTCAAAACTGTAAAATCAAATTTGTAAATAATTTGTGCAGTAATTAAAGTGATCATTTTCATAATAAAAAGGATTCCTGTTGCTTTTTAAACTATTAGGTTTATGCTAGTTTTTATTAAGTGCATCTTATTTTATGCCGTAAAGTGAGCCAGAATCTAGAGGATAGGGGAAGGTTGGGCTTTGAAGGTTATGAGAGTGAAGAGTAGAGAGCCATCAAACAGTGAGAGCCATCAAAATGGAGGGAGGGTGTGGTCGGGGGGAATCTTGGAATTTAAGATCTTGAGGATGGAAGTGTGGAATCCAAGAACTTGTCAGAGAAGTCATCAGTGAAAATTTTGAATTCATAAAGTTGATGTCAGGATTTGAAAAATGTGAGCACTGAAGATGCTAATAAAAGAGTAGCTTTCCTTGTAGCCATGAGGTGTGTACTGTTGTGTAAGATAAATGGAAGAGGTTGGAGGAATGATATGAAGAGAGTGTTTCTCATGGAGAATTTATTTAAAATTGATTGGAAGGTTGATCAATACCATTTTAGTTGTGTTGCTAATATTGTAGAACTTCTGTTTGCTTTCACCTTGTAGCTTTGTTTGATGTTGCTTGTCATGACAGTGTTCTTGTTAAAAGTTCAAAGATCCCAGTTTGCAGTGGTTCTTCTGCTTTTGGATTACAGATGCCTTTAAGAACCTGGTGAAAGTTCTGAACTCTGTTTCCAAAATACTTACGTATGAACAAAGACAATAATTTTATAATTTTAGGAAATTCACAGACTCACCAAAGCCAGAGAGATCCTGGTTAGGAACAGAAAGGAGTTCGGTTATTAATCCTTTTGTGAATAAAACAGTAGTTTTATTTTAATACATTTCATTACAAATATGGATTTTTAAATAATGCGTATAATAGGACTTTTATAGCCAATAATCTGGATTGTCTGTGCTCTATAAAGTGAGATACCTATAATCATGTTGGTAAGAACTTAAAAATAAGATGACTACCAGTAAGCAGTTTGAAATGACAGTAACTGGAGTTATTTTAGTTATATTTAATGCTGCTCTATTATAAGCGTTAGAGCCTTTAATATTTACCAGTAAGAAATTAACTTAAATCTTTTAGATCTGTATTTCATTCAGCTCTCAGTTTTACTTCGTAAAGTATGATGTTCAAGTACAATACTTAAAGAAGTAAGAACCATGTTGACATGGTATGGCTTTGGGGAGAAAGGCCCATCTGCCTGCCTTATTGTCTACCTTTCTCCTCCTGCCCCTCCCTGAATGTGGTGCTTGCTTTTCCCACCCTTTTCTTAGGGCTAACAGGCAACCATCTATAGCCATTATTTGTTTCAGTAACAATTATAAATTTGTAAAGACTTCCTTTTATAGTAGAAATCTAATTCCATGTTGCTTAAGATAGTTCGAAGTGTTCCCCTGCTGAGAAATTGACTGCTTTTGGAATTTTATTTCCTTTGCTGTTGTAGCTCACAATGATTATTTTTATGTCTGCTAAAGTTGTACTCATGTTTATGTGATTTTGTTTTAACTATAGGACCGTGTATATGTACAACAAAATAATGTGGAGAATGTCTACAATTTGGGATTAATTATTTTTCGAGATCAAGTTGTACGTTATGGGTGTATTAGGGATCATCTACGACAAACGTTATTGGATATGATCGCAAGAGAGCGGAAAGGAGAAGTTGTAGACCGGTACAATCATCTTTTTACTCTTTGGGCTTTGGTTTTTAGCAGTTTTATCCTGAGAATAGATTTACTGTCCAAATTTTATTAAATAACGCTTGATTGTCTGGCATATTATGAACATCTTCAAAAACCTGTATCACAGTTAACAGAGTCTCCTAGATTTTAAAAGCACACTTCTGTTTTTATGAGATCATCCTAAGCTTTATTTTAGTATACTTTTACAAAGCGAATTCGCCATTAGTCTTCCGATTTGATTTTTCATGTATTTTATTTATGCTGGCATTTTGTTCTTTTTCTAATGTGTGATAACATTTTTGTTTCTTCTGTTAAGAGTTTTAGCTAGCCTTCATTCTTAAAATATATGAAGAAAAATACTGAACATAGTCTAAAATGATTTAGAACTACTACAGTACCCCTCTCTGTCTTTCCCCCTTTATAACGTGATTACAGTACTATTTTTGTGCCGCTGTAGCTAGAGTGGCTTGAAACATGCAAGACTCCTTTCTCTGCTTCTCTGTTGTCAAAGCAGCTGTTAGATGAAGACTTGTAAAGTTCTGTTTATTTCAGCTTTGTTGCTTGGTCAGGGTTGCCCAAAAGCCATTTGGTACAAAAAAATAATATTGCTCAGGAGTAACTATACCCATGTCAATCAAGCACTGTAACCTCCTTCCTGCTTCCTGCTAAGCAGCCTTTTTATTGTGTGTGTGTTTAAACACATATAATAAGACCTCTTAAACATATTTCTTTAAGATTTTTAAGTTATTACAGCATGAGAATAGCTTGAGATAAATAGCTGTGCAGTCAAGATATGCTTTCCAATTAAAATTACTTTAAATCTGTGTGTTATAAATGAGCTACTTCTGGGAGATGGGTCACTTTGATAAAAATGTTCTGAAACTCTAGTTACTTCTGTTGTATTTTTACATGAATTTTTAATGTAATTTCATTATCAAGTGGTTTAACTTCTTTTGACAGAGGCGCCATAAGAAATGCTTGCCAGATGTTAATGATTTTAGGTCTTGAAGGACGATCAGTTTATGAAGAAGATTTTGAGGCTCCTTTTTTGGAAATGTCTGCAGAATTTTTTCAGGTAATTAGTGAAGAGATAAATAAGTGCTCTTTTAAGATATTCTTAAAGTTACTGAATGTAGTTACTAATATGAACCTTTTGACCTTTTTTTACTGAGGCCTTTGGGGAAAAGCATGCAAAAAATACCCTTCAGCATACCTACCTCACATTGCAGTGAAGGAACGCATTGAAAACAAATTGAAAGTTTGGACTTATACACGTTATTTTTGGAATTATATGTTGTAAAACATATAAACTTAGAAATAACTAACATTTTCTTACATTTACATGTTACAAATTATTTACCATAAATTCACAGGCAGTGCATCACCAATGAAGTCTCACTTTTCAGGCTTTTGGTAATATGTTACTAGTAGAATAAATGGGGGAATATGCATGATCCCATAATGCATATACGTCTTAAAGACTATTAATTAGGAAAGTATAGGTCAGTAAGTACAAATGATACAAATTTGCAGCAGTATATACAACCCAAAACCAACTAAATTGCTAAAAGAGTGAAGCTTCACTAGTGCTAGTTTATAATGAAATGGTAATAACAATAACTGAGTACCGTGAGGAATGTAAGACAGTTATTGATAAGATAATAACACCAGGGTGTAACTGTCTGAGCAATTTTCAGTAGGAGCTTTGTGCCGTTGCCAAAACAGACTTAGTTGAATTTTAATTTTAAGTTTTTACTGCAGTAATATGCTTTTTAAAAAATAAATACAAAATTATAATAACTCTTGATAATTCAGTAGGTCTTTCATTAGAGCCATTGCATAAATATGAAAATGGAACTCGGTGAATTTTGGTGTCATTTACCCATAAAGAAACAAAGAATGGACTTGCTTTTTTTTTTTTTTTAATTAGTTTATAGCCCATCAGGAAGACCTTTGTGGCCTGCATTGGTGAGCCTGGACTATGCTTTATGAACTATTAATTCTATAATGTAGGAAACAGTCTTTATTTTCTAATAATACAGCAACTAATTCTAGATACTTTTGACAATCTTTGACCTTTGCATTCGTTTTAATTTCCTTCATTACAGTGTAGAAATACCAATAGAACATTGTCAAGATTTCAAAATGTACTACAGTGACACTATATATATGTGTGCGTGTGTATATATATATAATATATATATACTATTTCTAGTAGTGAGTGGAGAGATGGTCTCACCAAGATATTTGTTTGGTGTGTTAATGTCTATTCTTAGAAATTTGATTATTTTCAAGGATTAAAACTACCTTTCGTTAAGAAAGTAGGAAATGTTAATAAATTTGTACATCGTTTATATCAGTGTATCTTCTATTATGTAATTCTTAGATATATTCATTAATCTTGCTATCAAATACATTAAAATCAAGTGAGTTAAAATTTGTAATTTAGGGGGACTTCTATAAGGCTGATGTTAGCAGACAAGATTAATAGTTATTTAAAAGCCCTGTTTCTCCAACTTCAGAATATATACTCTTGAGACTGGGAGTGGGGTGGCAGGAGGACTTCAGTAACTAGCAGTATGCCAGCAAAACTATATAAACATAACATATATAAGGCATAATTTTATGTTAAAACAAATCAAAGAAGAATTTCCTACTGTTACTTGGGGTCAGTGCTTCATTCTAGCATGTGCTTACTTTTTCTGCTATTAGGAATACATTGGCAAAGTTTGAAAAACACTGCTTAAGGATAATGTAATAATTTAGATTTACGTAAGTAAGTAAAGCTTTTAAGGATATATGTGTTTAACAAACTATGTAAAATGTTAATAGTGCTTATGATACTTAGTTTGGTTTATGATCAACACTATAGAAATGCAGTTAAAAGCAGAAACACATTTTGCTTCTATGTTTAAAAAAAATCATGCTTCCTATTTGCAGATGGAAAGCCAGAAATTTTTAGCTGAAAACAGTGCTTCAGTATATATAAAGAAAGTAGAAGCTAGAATTAATGAAGAAATAGAACGGGTGATGCACTGCCTTGACAAATCAACTGAAGAGCCAATTGTAAAAGTGGTTGAGAGGGAACTCATTTCTAAGCACATGAAAACTATAGTAGAAATGGAGAATTCTGGGCTAGTACATATGTTGAAAAATGGAAAGACAGAAGGTAAGTGTTAGCAATTGAAAAAAAAATTAAATCCTTATAGCTCTACCAAGTTCTCAGTAATATTTTTATTTTTCTGTCATTAAAATAGATTATGGATGTCAGTTTTCAAAAAGTTGTGTGTATCATTAATTTTTCACCTGTTACTTTGACAGGATTTAATGGTAAAGCTTGATACTTACTAATGAGGATATTAGGTATTTCTAGTGAATTGTAGCTTTTTTCCTATCTTTCATCTTAAAGTCTCCTCACTTTGTGTTTTCATTAATCTGGAAGATGTAGATAATATTGATGAGGCCAACAAGCTTCTCATCTATTCCTGTACTTCGATTTTATATACTGGAGGGTTTAGGCTCTTTCCATTCCCACATACTGTCCTTTAGTTTCTGTGATTCTTTTAAAATCTGAAGTTCCAATCTTAAATTTTTGTAGACTTTTTTGTGGGAGTTAATTGTGATGATAAGGGTTCCAGAAAAGCAAAACTAGGTGTCTTCCATGTTGACATATTTAGATAATTTAGTTGTTTGTTTTGGGGGACTCTGAAGTTATAGACTAAAAAAAGAAAAAGGAAAATTGCATAAAAGTAAACATTTTGAAATAACTATAGCATTTATTCACTTTGGCTTTTTAACTTTATTTTCTTGAAAACAATATTTTCTGACAGATACCATAGACGAAATAAGTGAAAGAACAGTCATTTTGTCCTCATTCTTAATTTCTGAAGTTTTACTTTAAAATTATGACTTTATAAATCACTGACATGGTATTAAAAAATAAACATGGTACTCTTGCTATTCTGCTTCTTAGGTGAAGTCTTAGCAAGCCACTTAACAAAAGAAATACATAGTGCCCATTGGGGTCATGACCTAGGTAGGGGACGAAAAAACCTTTTTAAGTGAGTAAGTTTAAAGAGTGGAGTATGGAAGAGAAGGGAAAGGAAGGCTGGTGGGAAGAGAGGCTGTTCAGTGCTTCCACTAATAGAATCCTTGCTCTGTGTTTTGAAATGGTTATATTTCTATTCATTTGACAAGTTCCTGAAAAGTTGTATGGAAATTTGTTGTTTTTATTAAACCAGAGAAAGTGATTATTTTAAAAGACCGTTATAGTAAGCCTTTTCTGTCAAAGGAAAAAAAAAAATCAGTTTTAGGTATGTTTGTCATGTTTTCTAAAACATACCTTTTGACTCAGCAGTTACACTTCTGAATATTTAGTCGAAGAAAGCCAAAACAGTAATTCGTGAAGATCTATGTAACCCTGTGTTCATGGCAGTACAATAGCCAAGATGTGGAAGCAACCTAAATACCCATCAATAGACGATCGGATAAAGAAGTTATGATTCATATATGCAATGGAATATTAGCCATTAGAAAACATTTAAATCCTACCATTTGCAATGACATGGATGGACCTGCAGGTTATTATGCTGAGTTAAATAAGTCAGAGAAAGATAAATACCATATAATTTCACTTATGTGGAATCTAAAGAACAAAAAAGAACAAACTAATCAAAAACAGGCTCACAAATATAGAGGACAGTCTGGTCATGGCCAGAGGGGAGGAGGATTAGGGGGCTGGGAGAAAGGGGTGAACGGCTAAAGAAATACAAATTAGTAGTTGATAGATGATCATGGGGATGGGGAGCATGGCAGAGGGAATGCAGTCAGCATTAACGTAATGGCTAGGTGGAGAGCCGGAGGAGAGAAAGAGCGATCAGGGGGATCGTTTGTAAACTATATAAATATCTAACCAATGTACCGTATACTTGAAACTAATAATAAAATAAAATTTTAAAACACTACTCCTGAATGTCTAAGATCTAAGTCAGGGGTTAGCAAACTTTTTTTTGTAAAGAGGCAGATAGAAAAGATCTTAGGTGCGTGGGACATATAGTAAACTACCCATCCCTACTCTAATAGTGAGAAAGTAGGCATAGATAATAACAAAGGAGTAAGCGTGACTTTTTATAAAACTTCATTTGATTTTTTTCAATTTAAAAGTGTGAAAACCATTATCAGTTCATGAGTTGTACAAAAACAGACAGTGTATTTGTGTTTGGTCCGTGGATACAGTTTGATGACCCCTGATCCAAATGGTCCCTGGCAGATTCGGACTTTTTCATAAAAAGCATTTTCCCCTACATAAGCCAAATGAGAATCAAGAAATTTTCTAATGCGCTGTTTAGCTATTGAGCTAATGCTTTCATGCCTGCCTTGGTGTGGCGGGGGAGTGGAGAGTAGGGGCTGTGAAACGTTTGACGGAGAAGTTGTGGGACACACTAAAGGCATTCAGTATGCCTGACACACATGGCAAGTGCTTATTAAGTACACAAGTGAAGAAATACCAGAATAGCTACTTACCATCGTTCTCTGCTTAGCTCTTAATGTTTTCAGCAGGTAAGCAGCTATGTGTGATCCTATATTGTAAAATCTTGGCTTCAGTTTTCCTGACTTTTCCTCTAGAAACCTAATTGCGAAATGTTCTAATTTTGCTAGGCCTTGCTCTTGAGCAGTATGTCGAGAATAGGTCGAGCACAGCTTCACCATGATGAAGCCAAATGTCTCGTAAATTAGAACGTGAAGAAATGGTTTTCCCACAATAAATGGGGATGAATTAATTGGCTTGGTTATTCAGTGCAGTTAGTACTATGAAATTAATTTCAAGTGGTGTCTCATTTTATTGCTTTAGTAAGTGTATGCAGAAATAATGACATTTAATTTTTGAATGCCAAGTATTTCTCATTCTTTCACATTCTCCACTATACCATATATTTATATACAGTGAAATTAATGAAATGTTAATTTACATACAATTGTAAATTATAGCATATAAGCAAAATTACAGCATATAATTAAGCAAAATTATGGCAACATAGTAACAAAATAGATAAGTTGAGAACTGCCTTGTTAGAGGTATTTGATATTCCAGATTTACTATAGCATATGTCCATAAATTGCTGTTGCATTTGTAATACTTGTTTTTAACATGGGAAATTTGGTTGTAATTTATGCCAAATGTGAGAAATTATTAGCTTTGTTGTGTGTAGATTACTTTGAACATATATTATTGATGAGAACGTATTTATAAATGAAATTTGGTTTTGCAAGTCATTAAAACCAATTTTAGAAGCCTTTTTTTTTTTTTTTTGTAAAATTTGTTTCTAAGTATTTTTTAAATATATACAACTTTAGTTTTAGGATCTAAATTGCTATTACAAATATAGACTGGGGTAGGCAAATTATAGCCTGTTTCTCAAATATGGCCCACCACCAGTGTGGTTGGAAAAAATCAAAAAAAGTAATATTTCATTATATATGAAATTATATTAATTTTAGATTTCTGTTTCCATAAATAAAGTTTTATTGGAACACAGTCATGCCCACATACTTATGTATTACCTGTGGCTTTTTTATTGCTGTAATGGCAAAATTGAGTGGCAACAGAGACCACGTGGTCCACAAGTCTAAAATATTTACTGTTTGGTGCTTTACAGAAAAAAATTTCCCTGATTTAGAAACTGCTGTTTTATGGGATAAATTATGCAGAAACTCAAAAACTGCGGTTTTTATTTTTTGTGGCTTTACTATGCTGTTTGGGCGTCTTCATGTAAACTCAAATTGCTGAGACATTTTTTTGATGCTTTCAAAGCATCTCATCGTAAAATTATTTTATAAATTGCAGTAATAACCATGAACTAGCTGATTTTTTTTTTTTAATTTTGCTGGGTTTTTTAGATTTCATGTCCGCAAATGGTTATAATGAAGAAATAAGTTTCTTTAAATATCACAAATCATCATGAAGAGATTTACAGAACATTTTTGTCTTAATGTTTAATGTAGTCGATTCGTGTGTTCTTTCTGATTGCAGACCTTGCTTGCATGTACAAGTTGTTTAGTCGCGTGCCAAATGGTTTGAAAACGATGTGTGAGTGCATGAGTTCCTACTTGAGGGAGCAGGGCAAAGCCCTTGTTTCTGAGGAAGGTGAAGGAAAGAATCCCGTTGACTATATCCAGGTAAACTGATACAGAGGATTCTCTTTTCAGTGTATGACAAAGTAATGTTGACAGTGCTGCAAAGGTCACTTTTACTAAGCCATGTGTTATGTACTTTTGTCTTTATCTTATTGTCCCAGTGACAAACCGATATCCTAAAATATTTTAGAATTTTCCAAGTATGTATATCTGTGTCAGGGAGCCAGGCTCAGTTGCTGCTTTTCATTTGTTAATTTGTTTGGCGAAGACCTTGTTTAAATAGTCTCAGGAATAAAAGTTATCCTTTCTACTTTTTTGTATGCCTTGAGTGTTCACATACCTTAGTGTGTTAACAAACCAAGTGTTAAATACTTTTTGTTTCAAAATGTTTTGCTTTCAAGTAATAGTATATTTTATGTTCCAGATTTTTCATGTTTTAATATAAGTAATGGGCTTTTTTGGTACATTTTTAAAGCTGATTTTATCAGGCTTGCCCATTTAGTCCAGAGAGAGGAGGGTGGGGAGAACCAGGGAAGGCGCTTAGGTTCCTCTTCAGTAGAACAGCACATGAAGGGAAGATAGAAGGACTCCTCTCATCACTGCCATTTTTCATAACAGCTTAGACATAGGTTTGAAAATGATAATACAGAATCTGTAAATTTTAACACTAAATGCACACATTTATTACCAGCAGAGTTAAAATAAGCGTACACATTCATGTGTGTATTGTTTATAGAAAAATTACAGTGTACCTTAAATTTCTCTGTTTTTGTTTGGAAGGGCTTATTGGATCTGAAGAGTAGGTTTGACCGCTTCCTCCAGGAATCGTTCAACAATGACCGGCTCTTTAAACAAACTATCGCGGGTGACTTCGAGTATTTTCTCAACCTCAACTCCAGGTCCCCTGAATACCTCTCATTATTTATTGATGATAAGCTGAAAAAGGGAGTAAAAGGGGTAAGTATAATGCATTTGAAAATTCATTAAATTTTATTTGCAGATAAAAAATTATATATCAAATGAGAAAATCAAATATGAAATTGGGGAATTTTATAGATATAAAAATAAACATAGCCCTTTGCTGTGCTTATTAAATGTGTGCTGTGATCTTTGAAAAGGATTGTTTAAGACATGTGAGTGGCCAGAGGTACCTTGACATTTCACCTAATGTGTAATTAGCATCAAAAACAAAAACTACACAGTGATGGTGGTTAAACAGTCTTTAGACTGTGAGGATTTGATATGCTATAGAGATTGTAAGGAACTAGAAAACAGCTGTTCGTTCCTAGCACAGAATCTTGGATCTCTCATCTAGTTCTGGAGTTTACGTGGAAGCCAAGAATTGGAAGCCATGAACTAGAATAACTATCAGAAAGTAATTTAAAAGCATGTTCTGGAGCTCAATTTCAAGCTTTTATTATATATATCTAGGATCCTAGAAACTCACTGTAGCATAGAAAATCAAATTAAGCATGTTGTGATTACACATAAATTGGTCTTTTTGACTTAATCTTGGAATTTGTGAGACTAAAGGGCAAAGCAGCAAATGGCCACAGGTTTTACAGGGAGCTCTAACAAAGAAATAAACAAAAGGAAGATCACCAAGGACACAATAGAAAAGGCACATTTGTTTAGTCTTTCTTGTTTTTTAATATAAGCTTAATCTGCCACAGTATTTATCTTGCCCTTATTAAAAAGATAAGGGCATGGGACCTTTTAAGCACTTTGATTTACAACAAATTATTACCCTTCTATTTGTACATTTTGGATTTTGAATAAGCTCATATGAAAGTATCTTTTGGCTGTGTAAGTTCCTGCCTAAATATTATGCAGAGGTTCCTTTTTGTAAGTAAAATTTTATTTCATCTGTTCTCAGTCATGCTTTAGTCCAGCCTCGCAGCACTTCATGGCTTCGTTTCAGTGGCTGTCCTCTGGGTCTGGAACTCCACCGAGGCCCTAGGCAGTGCTGTAGGAGAATAGGCTGGGAGAGCTGTGCCTTGCTGCCACGTGGGTAGGAAGCACGCTCTCGCACCGGATGCCGCCTCCTGACACAGCTCACCCAGGCGCTCCTGTTTGTCGTCAAACACTCCCGTTTTTACACTGTACATGAACTATGGCGCGATTTTCATAGAACTAAAATTTTGTAATTATTAAATCATTTTTAATTGATTTTGCAGCTTACAGAACAAGAAGTAGAAACAATATTGGATAAGGCAATGGTCCTTTTTAGGTTTATGCAAGAAAAAGATGTATTTGAACGTTACTATAAACAACATTTGGCAAGAAGACTTCTTACAAATAAAAGTGTTTCTGATGACTCAGAAAAAAACATGATATCTAAGTTAAAGGTAAGGCATAAGATGGAATGTACCTCGCTATTTATCACATGATTGAACAGCAACATGTAATTGTGGAATATCTAATTGATTTAAAATGTTTATTTCTATAAATAAAGCTAGATTTTTTTTTTTTTTTTTTTTGAGCAGGCTATACTTATATTTGTTGAAGTTCTGAGACATTCAGAATTTGCCGGAATTTCTTTTGGTATGGCAGGATACAGTCATGGAGATCTAGATAGGATTAGTACAAGGGGAACAGTAAATGGAATATTACTGTATAGTTCTGTCAAACGTGTGGTCCATTGACCACCTGTATCTATATCACCTGAGCTGCTTGTTCAAAACACAAGCGTTCTGGTCCCTATCTACAGTGAGGTTATTAGAGTCTCCGAAAGAGTCTTAGAATCTGTGTTTTAAAATAAAGTCCTTGAGTTATTCTTAAACATACTAAAGTTTGGTACCCACAGGCATGGAGCGACTATTGGGAAGATTTAGAAATGGTGGCAGTAACATGGAAGAGTTTATTTTTTGTACATTTTTCTCATAGAAAAATTTGTCACTTATTTTGTGTGTATTTGTCGTTTTCTTCCACAGACTGAATGTGGATGTCAGTTCACATCAAAACTGGAAGGAATGTTTAGGGATATGAGCATCTCAAACACAACTATGGATGAATTCAGGCAACATCTACAGGCAACTGGGGTAAAATTCTTAATTTTTGTTTTTATGTAGTCTTTTATAATGGGCGTTTTCATCTATATATCAAATAACTGAAGTGCTAGTGTCAGTTATATATCTGCTAATCCAGTTGTAGCTTCCTCTTAACTATAAGGGCATTATTTGCATGCAGTTACTGGCTTTTTTTATATATATAATTGTTTATGCTAAGGGCCTTAAGCCTCCTGTGCCTAACCTACATTAGAAAGATGTGATGAAAAGTGACCGAGTAATGAATACAAATCTTGAGCTTTTTGAAATCTTCGAGCACCTTTAAAATCTGTCCAGTCCTCAAGCAGGTGATTCTCTGTAACTTGGTTGGCCTGTTGAAATGTACCAGGAGAATGGCTCTTCCATTTAGTCTTAGAAATACTTTCTTACAGTTCTAATAATACTTGTGGCATATTTTATTTAGACAGTTCTTATTATGGCGAAGCTAATTTAAGTATTTGCCCATTTTTTCCTGTATTTTTATTTTTAAAGTGGGGATGGGGCAGGAAAACCAACCAGCCATCATATTTCTGTTTTTTATATCATCAAATCATGTGTCATCACTTCTCTGAACCTTTGTCTCTCTGCTTACCCCTGTCTTGCACAATATAAGCTGAATGGCTTCAAAATATTACTAAAATAGTTAGGAAAAGAAGATGCAAACCACTAGAGTAATAAATAGTTCCTTGAGGTTCTTTTTTTTCTTTTTCATTTAACAAATAATTCAGTAAGTGCTTTCTGTGCCAAGCATTGTTTTAGTCACTGGGAATACAGCAGAGAACAGAACAGGCAAAAATCCCTGCCATCACGGAGCTTGCATTCTATCCTGGGAGACAGATGATAAAGAAGAGAAGTAAACACCTAGCACCTTAGCTGGTGATGGAAGATACAGAGGAAATCTATAACCAGAAAGAGCGGTCAGGGAAGACCTCTTAAAAAATGGCATTTTGAGAAAAGAATTGAAGATTAGGGAGCAAAATATGTGCATGTGTGGGAGAGGAGATAAAAGACTATTGTCTTTAGTGGATTGAATCAAGTCGTGACCACCACCACCTCCCCCACCAACTTACAGATGAACCAGCAGTTCTGCGTCCTCTGTCTTTCATCATCCAAGAGTCTCTGCTATTATTTTCTCTCCTGCACCAGCTAAGATTTCTGGTTGCACCTTCCTTAAAATGGAGTAATCGTTTAGTAGGTATTTGTGAAGAAATCCGAGTGTGGAATACTTCACAGTATTTATAAATTCATCCCTTCCTTTTAAAAATCTATATCACTATCATTAAGGTTCAATAAAAATGTAGTAATGTTTTAGAACATTTGTGAATATCAGTAATAAAGATAATATTTCACCCTTAAGAATTTCTGTTGATGCGCTTTATTATTTTCTTAAAATTTTAATTTATTTAAAAAGAAAATATCTCCTTGTGACATGAATGCTAGCATATGTTTTTTAGAGGCAGTCATCCATTATTCAAATATTCATAGAGCATGTACTATGTAGAACTGGACCTACAGTGTCCGATGCAAAGGTGGTTAGAATGTGAACTGCATGCGAAAGTATTTTGATCAGTGTACTTGAAATGGGAATGGGATAGAAATATTTTGTTTTGTGCATTAAATTGGTAAAATACTTAAAAGCTGAGATGAAAGATATTATCCTAGAATTTTCTTTAAAATGGTACTTACATAGCCCCTTAATATTTTTTTTAAAAAAGCTTAAAGGCCAAAACATTGCACTTCTCAATGACACCAGTGATACTTAGTTCAGTGCTAAGAACTATTCTTTAGTCAATATTAAACATCCTAAGCAATCATTTAGAATATTTGCCAGGACAGTTAAAATTTGAAAAATGCCAGTGGGTCTACCTTTGAGAACATAGTATCTTATGTGCTTGATCTTGGACATGGAGCTACTACTTTGATGACTCTAAAGCAGTGTCTGTACAGAACGACTAACAAATCCTAGCTCATTTAAGGGAAACATCTCTTTCTCTTCTATACACAGGTATCTTTAGGTGGTGTTGATCTCACAGTCCGGGTGCTCACAACGGGATATTGGCCCACTCAGTCAGCCACACCAAAGTGCAACATCCCACCAGCACCGAGACATGCTTTCGAGATATTCAGAAGGTAAACGTAGATCAAACTTTGTATTTCTAAGTACAGATAATTGTCCAAAACTGAAATAAATTTGGGCATTAGTAGTATCCCTGATTGAGATTGAATTTACTCCATTTTTTACTTCATGTTCAAAAGGAGAATTTATCATTGATGCTTTTAATTCGTAAGAATGCATCACGTAAACTCTTTTTCAGAGGAACATTTTATTAATGTTCTTCGGCATTAGTGCATGGTTAGGACTATATGTTTATTGTTGATGGCTGCCACTAGCCTATGACGAATTGGTTGCTGGGTTACCTTGGAGAAAGGTGGTCTTATGAGCAGCAGTGGCTGACCAGCAGGCAGGGGCAAAATGCCAGTAGAAATTATTTAGTATGTTACCTTTATCATTTAATATCTAGCTAAGTTACTTAGGTCTGTCTTTTTCTCTGTCTCCTTCTCTCTTCCCTCTCCTCCCCCCTCCTTCTTTTTTTTGGTTTTGTTTTTATTTTTCATTCCCCTTCTGTAAAAATACTGAACTTCCTAAGATTTACTTTATCTTTTCACATCTCCTTTACATATATGTTTGTTAAGGATTGTTATCCTGTAGCTTATTATTTCAAATACGTATTTTATATGAGTCTCTAAAATCTGGTTTGATTTGCTCAAGGTTTTACTTAGCCAAACACAGTGGTCGACAGCTCACACTCCAGCATCATATGGGTTCTGCAGATCTCAATGCCACCTTTTATGGACCAGTTAAAAAGGTAAATATGGACAGTTTGAACATATTTCTATTTAGCAACTTAAAATTAATCAATAGAACTGATTTGTGATTTTTATTGGCCTGGATAAATTGTTTCTCTTATTTCCCAGTTTCAGATAATAAAAAAGGGAGAACTTTGGCTTTAATTTGTTTACTTTTGTTCCTCAGTTCCATTGTAAAGACTAAACCAGTAGCCTTCCTTAAGGAGTAAATGAATAATAAGATAATTACACATTTTATTTATAAGATTAGACTTGAAACAGTATCACCTAAAATAATAAAATGTAAATTGATTTGAGGATAGACAAAGCCAGTCTCCTGTAATCCTTACTTTCAGATCAAAACTGGGCACATTAACACTTGAGATTTGTAATATGTATAATATGTTACTAAAGTCATTTAAAAATTAGCACTAGTCTAGTGAATTGCCTTCGTTTTTAAAGAGTAATCGTTTTTTTATACCTCAAATCGTGAGGTTTAGAGTAATAATTTACCTTCCATTGATTAATATAACTCAAATTAGGGCCACTTTCCTTAAAAACAGAAAAGTAATAAAAAGCTTCTAGCAAAACATTAAAGAAAAATGCTTAAGTTGTCATCTAGGTAGCAAATAACAGTTTTATTCTGTATTTTAATTAGAATATTACTGATTTCATATGATATCACTGTAACTCCAGTTTTTTAAAAAAAATTGTTGAAATGGCTATATATTCTAATTTTTATATTTAATTGAAATGGGAACTGTTCTTTACTGTTTGTTTAGTAAGTAATGTTTGAAACTGTGGCATACGTAAGTGGGAAGGTCAGCTATACAAAGAACTCAACTTTTAGCTATTGTTTGTTTTTATTTTAATGGAGAGGTTTTTTTTCCCTGAATAATGTAATCTTTTGAAGTTTTATTAAGCATGTGTAGGTTTTACAAACATAATTCGTATATTAATCATTGAAGACTTAAATTTCTACTTTGTACTTCTAAAATCATAGAGCCAGGAACAGGCTTTAAAGAGTGGCAGAGATTCCCCGACCCCCATCCCGTGCTCTTATTTGATCTCTTACTGTGATTAGTCACACGAAAAGAAATCTAATACTACTACTTCTAGGAGTGGTGTAATGGAATGATGTCTTATGTTCATTATCCCATTGTTAAAATAATTTTAGTTGTGATTGTAAGGAATTTTTTGATTCATTTTTTAGATATGTTAAAGTATTCACAATTTTTTTAAAAATGACAGTTCTAAAGACTGTGCACATACACACATATGTACACATTACACATTTTTTAGTAATATTTTCTATCAGAATAAATTATATAGTTTTTTGAAGGAGGGGTTGGGCATGGCAGTGCTTATTTCTCAAACATAATGTTAAAGTTATCAAAAGATAATTATGTGTTGTTTATACTTTTTAAAAATGAAACAGGAAGATGGATCTGAAGTTGGTGTTGGAGGGGCACAAGTAACTGGCTCTAATACACGGAAGCACATATTGCAAGTTTCCACTTTCCAGATGACCATATTAATGCTCTTTAATAATAGAGAAAAATACACATTCGAGGTATGCATTAGTTATATAAATTTTAACCAATTGCGTTGTTTCTAATTCTCACCTATTACTTGAATAACCATTAAGAGTTGTTATTTTTTGAAGAGGAGGAGGAGGAAGATAGTGAGGATGGTGACGATGGTGGTGATGATGATGATGGTGGTGTGATGAT